>NC_084615.1:65593503-65861003 GCF_033978795.1 Nerophis ophidion | reverse complement strand
ATTAAAAGAATAGACAAATAAAATAACACATTTTAATCAAAAACACGTGTGTCAAGCATGGTGGAAGCAGTGTGGGCAGGAGTGTAGCCTCACATTCCTGACCCCCATACACTGATCTCCTCCAGGAACCCTAATATCTCCCTTTATCCACAACATTGCTGCCCCCGACACACTTGGTATGTTAACATGGGCTTTCTTTTCATTTACAAACCCCGTTTCCATATGAGTTGGGAAATTGTGTTAGATGTAAATATAAATGAAATACAATGATTTGCAAATCATTTTCAACCCATATTCAATTGAATATGCTACAAAGTCAACATATTTGAAGTTAACACTGATGAACATTTTTTTTTTTGCAAATAATCATTAACTTTAGAATTTGATGCCAGCAACACGTGACAATGAAGTTGGGAAAGGTGGCAATAAATACTAATAAAGTTTAGAAATGCTCATCAAACACTTATTTGGAACATCCCACAGGTGTGCAGGCTAATTGGAAACAGGTGGGTGCCATGATTAGGTATAAAAACAGCTTCCATGAAATGCTAAGTTTGTCAATAACTACACTTGGTCGCTACATCTGTAAGTGCAAGTTAAAACTCTACTATGCAAAGCCAAACCCATTTATCAACAATATCCTGAAACGCCGCTGGCTTCGCTGGGCCCGAGATCATCTATGATGGACTGATGCAAAGTAGAAAAGTATGCTGTGGTCTGACGAGTCCACATTTCAAATTATATTTGGAAACTGTGGACGTGGTGTCCTCCAGAAAAAAGAGGAAAAAAAACATCCGGCTTGTTATAGGCGTAAATTTCAAAAGCCAGCATCTGTGATGGTATGGGGGTGTATTAGTGCCCAAGGCATGGGTAACTTACACATCTGTGAAGGCACCATTAATGCTGAATGGTCCATACAGGTGTTGGAGCAACATATGTTGTCATCCAAGCAACAGTATAATGGCCACCCCTGCTTATTTCAGCAAGTGTTACAACAGCGTGGCTTCGTACAAAAAGAGTGCGGGTACTTTCCTGGCCCGCCTGCAGTCCAGACCTGTGTCCCATCGAAAATGTGTGGTGCATTATGAAGCGTAAAATACGACAGCGGAGACGCCGGACTGTTGAATGACTAAAGCTCTACATAAAACAAGAATGGGAAAGAATTCCACTTTCAAAGCTTCAACAATTAGTTTCCTCAGTTCCCAAACGTTTATTGAGTGTTGTTAAAAGAAAATGGGATGTAACACAGTGGTGAACATGTTGCGATCCGCTGCTCGGATCTACACATATTAGTTATTTTTCCTTTCTGGTATCACTCTCCGTCAAGTGACTGTTTATTTCCTGTTTAGCCTGTCACCATGGTAACTCATCAGTCCACCTGCCAATCCCGGTCCACACACACCTGTTTTGTCTAATCACCCTCCTATTTAAGCCAGCCTCTTTGTTCATTTCTTCCTGGGTTCATAAATTGCTCTCATGCAACAAGTGACGACTACTACTTTTTCTACGTTTGTTCTCGCTAGCTCATATGCTAAGCCACCTGCCTTTTCTTAGCTCACATGCTAATTGTTTTTGTTTTTACATTTTTGTGCTTTCATGCCAAGTTTAGTTTTCTGTTTGTATTTCCTAGTTTTCATACTAGCGTTTTTGGTTTGCCTTTTCATTAGCTCCAGTATTTCTGTTTGAAGCTCTCTTTTTGTTAAATAAATATTTTAAGATCCTACCTTTGTTGTGTTCACGTCACCGCATCCACGGAGGGAGAAACCCGGCATTACCATGCCCACCAGTCCTCACAGAACATGCCCTTTCCCAACTACTTTGGCACGTGTTGCAGCCATGAAATCCAAAGTTAATTATTATTTGCAAAAAAAGATAAAGTTTATGAGTTTTAACATCAAATATCATGTCTTTGTAGTGCATTCAATTGAATATGGGCTGAAAAGGATTTGCAAATCATTCTATTCCGTTTATATTTACATCTAACGAATATTCCCCACTTATATGGAAACGGGGTTTGTACAAAAGACACAAAAGTTTAGGCAGCAAGACAGACAGACAAGACACTAAAGTGACGGCCACTGCTCACTGTCCTGAAACCCACTTAGCTGGAGCACTAAATTGTGCAGAATGTGACCAGCCGGGGTTCAAATCCAGGCTCGGGATCTTTCTGTGTGGAGTTTGCATGTTCTCCCCGTGACTGCGTGGGTTCCCTCCGGGTACTCCGGCTTCCTCCCACTTCCAAAGACATGCACCTGGGGATAGGTTGATTGGCAACACTAAATTGGCCCTAGTGTGTGAATGTGAGTGTGAATGTTGTCTGTCTATCTGTGTTGGCCCTGCGATGAGGTGGCGACTTGTCCAGGGTGTACCCCGCCTTCCGCCCGATTGTAGCTGAGATAGGCGCCAGCGCCCCCCGCGACCCCGAAAGGGAATAAGCGGTAGAAAATGGATGGATGGATGGTGACCAGCCGGCGTGATGTATAAATGAAGGGGTTTGACCGTGCAGCAGTTAAAGCTGCCAAGTTTTCGACAGCAATTTCATGTTACATATGTTTTATTGAGATACCCCTCTTGCATGTTTTAAGTGCAACTGGCAGGTTAGCTGTATGGAATATATTGTCATTTCAGTGCAAAAACTCAGATTATAGCAAATGTGTATGCATTTCTATACATCTGGGCCAGGATGAGAATGTTCATGGTGCAGCCTGAGTCATGATGCTGGTGGCAGACCCACCGCTTAATGTGATTTCTCTGACTTTACCGTACTTAGCAATGTGGGACACAGTTCAAACGAAGAGCTCAGACAGAATATATACGGCGAGAAATGTGTGCGTGTGCGTGAGAGAGAGAGACTGTGGGCACGAGAGACTGCAGGCTGATGAAGATGGTGCACACCCCGAGGTATGGTGTGTTTGTGTGCGTGCACGCACACACTAAGTTGGCCGTAACGATGAATTCAAAGGGAGCCTTTGAAGTATTTTGATGTTCCCTGGCTTCTCTCTTGCCAGTTTCCTAAATAGGTCAGAGACTCTGCTCCTCTGCCTTATGCACTAAGCTATCTGTGCTGCAGGCTGCTAGAAAGTGTCATAAAGGGCAGGGAATTTTCGGAAATAAATCTGCTTTACATCCCCTCATATAACTTAAAAGGGTTGCCACCTTGGTAAATGGATTGGTTCAATGCTGATGGTTGTTGTCTGCAGGTGCACACGCGTAGCGAGGTGGAGGGACGGATAACAAACATGAAGTTCCGTCAGAAAAGCAAGAGAAGGATGGAATTAAGCAGATCCCCTGATAGGGTGCAATGAAGGCTTGTAAAGTAAAATAATTAGCAGATTTAGGTGGTGATGAGAGGTAGGATGCAGACACATGAGAAAAGAAGAGTTACACGTGATGGTCCTGGAGGCCTTCTGTCTATGGTGTTGTGTGAGTTCTGGCTGTGGACAGTAATTTGCATTTAGCCGACGGTTCATTTGATAACTACTGGAGGTATTTTCTAAGATGCAGCTCAAAATTGGCTTGTGCAGTATAACGTTATTAGTATAGTACCGCGATACCAATGAATCATATTCAGTACTATACCGCCTCTAAAAAGTACCGGTCCCCCCTCCCATCCCTCTGGAATACATGCAGACGAGCATGTTCGGCAGCGCACAATCACGGTGTACTTACAAACAGACACAGTGTGTAGACAGAAATGGGAGAACGGACACATTTTGGCTTAAAAACTAACGGTAAAAGTGAAGTTATAACACTGAAGCGCCCTCAGGAGGAGGTGCTTTAAGACATGCGGCATAGCGGCTAACGTCCATCCCCCGTCGGCAGTGTTTTAGCTACTTCCAAATCACTAATCCTCACCTCCATGGCAACAAAAAAAGTATGTTTCTTACAAGTATCACCCCTGAAGGACGAGGAATAGCTAAACATGCTTCACTACAGACCGTAGCTCACCGGCGTCTAAATGTAAACAAACGTAATTGGTGGATCCAAACCTAATATCTACTGTAATGATACCAAGTATAGGATCGTATTTAGTCGATGTATGATTACATCGATATTTTTTGGCATCACAACATCTTCTTTCATTTTTTTTTTTGTATTTATATTGTTATGATCTGCTGCCCGGATCATATGTTTGAATTTTGGAGTTTGTTTGTGCACTTCCTTGTTTGTCCTGTTACCATAGTTTCTGATTTGCTCCACCTGCTACTTGTTTCCTGACGCGCACCTGTGTTTGTTGATTACCATCCTGATTTAAGCCTGCCTCCTTTGTCCTCTCGTCCTCGCTTCGTAGTTTGTGTTTCGTGCCGTTTGTGTTTCACAACAGTGACGACTTCGGTACTCTGATTCTGATATCCATCCTCGCTAGCTTCCACGCTATGCCTTTTGTGTTTTCTAGCTCCCATGCTAGCTCTTTGTTTTGCCTTTTGTGCCTAGTGCCAAGTTTTTCTGTTCTTAGTCTGTTTTTAGTGTAAAAAAACAATATTTCTTACCTTTACGCTGTGTCCGAGCCCGAACTCCATCCTTGAAAGAATGCCTCCGCATCACCATGCCAGCCAGACGTCACATATATTATGTTTATAAACTCAGGAAATATATCCTTGGACACATGAGGACTTTGAATATGATCAAAGTATGATCCTGGAACGACTTGGTATCGGATTGAAATTTGTGGTATCATCCAAAAATAATGCAAAGCATCCAAACAACAATAGAATAAGTGATTATTAAATTTTTTAGAAGTGTAGAAAGAACATGTTTAAAGAGAAAGGACGCATATGTTAACAATAAATGAGCGAGTAGATAAATAATAAATGTTCACAGTTTGTCCTTCATAATGTTGACAAAATAATAGAATGATAAATGGCACAATATGTTACTGCATAAGTCAGCAGAGTAAATTAGGAACCTTTGTTTGTTTACTTACTACTAAAAGACAAGTTGTCTAGAATGTTCACTATTTTATTTAAGAAAAAAAATTGAAATAAGAAACATATGTTTAATGTACTTTAAGATTTTTTGTAAAATAAAAAAAAATAAAGCCAATAATGCAATTATTTGTGGTCCCATCTATTTAGAAAAGTATCGAAAAGCACCGAAAAGTATTGAAATAATTTTGGTACCGGTAACGATACCAAAATATTGGTAGTGGGAAACCACAGGAACGAAGTAGTCAGTCGATATAGGACATACAGTATGTTCAGTGTTTCCCACAGGTCAGGCATCTATCTGTGGTGGTGTGTTTGGGCGGCGGCGATGACCAAGAAGAACGCGGAGTTGGAATATAATTACAACACTTTATGTACATATTTATATACATATTCTTATAATATTTACATATGTATATAATATGTAACTACAAGCTCCATTCACAGACAGAGTCCCATTGCTTTTATGAGCGGTCAAGCGAGTCAAAAGCTGGAAAAAAAAAATTAAATAATAATTTTTAAAAAATTGTTTTGTTTGTTTGTTTTTTTGTGTTTTTTTTTTATTTGTGGCGGCCGTAATTCTGTCTTGGCGGGCCGCCACAAATAAATTAATGTGTGGGAAACCCTGATGTTTCATTTCTACATTGCTGCAAAAGTATATCCGGGTGGTCTAAACACAGAAAACAAATGTTTTATTCGCACAGACATATCAGAAAGCAAGCACTTTCTCCTCAGCACTCATCCTATTCCTCTCCATGAAATAGGAAGAATAAATCAGGGCGAGTGAAGCCCTTGGTGGTTGTCGTGGTGGCATGTCCAAACCGTCAGGGGTGAAGGATGGAGAGAGGAGGCCCCAGAAGAATAGGATTTGTCCTCTACTGGGCTGGACCATATTAGCAAATAAAGAACCCAGGGTGGCGCCGCATGTCATTTTGTACTAGTGGGGGATGGCCAGGGGAGAGCAGAATAGGGTGGGGGGGAATGTCTGCGTTGTAAAAAGCCACATCCGATTTTTCTCGGTTCAATTCTGCTCATCCCACTAGTGAAGAAAAAAGGCCTGCATGTGGAACGTTTCTCTAAACCTCCCTCTTTTCCATCAGTGGTTCACCCAGTAGGTTGTTTGGACTCAACCAGATCCTCCCCAGTCTCCCCGTGCGTGTCTGTGATCCCCACTTGTCCTCAAAAATGCTCAAAAGCAGAGAAAAGCAGCAGTAGAAAAAAAACTGCATTCAGTTTAGATAATATTGAGTCATATATTGGAATATGGGATCGAATATTTAAATGTGTTTTACTATTAAGGGACGGCGTGGCGCAGTGGGAGAGTGACCGTGCGCAACCCGAGTGTCCCTGGTTCAAATCCCACCTAGTACCAACCTCGTCACGTCCGTTGTGTCCTGAGCAAGACACTTCACCCTTGCTCCTGATGGGTGCTGGTTGGCGCCTTGCATGGCAGCTCCCTCCATCAGTGTGTGAATGTGTGTGTGAATGGGTAAATGTGGAAGTAATGTCAAAGCGCTTTGAGTTCCTTAAAGGTAGAAAAGCGCTATACAAGTACAACCCATTTATCATTTATTAGATTAACCTAACATATGACTTATTTTATCTTTGTGATAAATATTGGACATAATGTGTTGTCAAGCTTATGAGATGTGATGCAAGTTTAAGCCACTATGACCTATTGTTCATTTTTAAATTATTGTTTTTATTTTTTTTTAACAAATACCTGTAATGATAATGTCAATGAGGGATTTATAATCACTGCTATGTTGGAATTCTTATTAATATTGATACTGTTGTTGATATTATTAATTTTCGGTTGACTATTTTCGGATTGTTTTGTGTCATGTTTGTGTGTGTGAATGAATGAATGATCTTTATTGTCATTGTGCATGTACAGGTACAGGTCCAACGGAATTTAAGTTGCGTCCCTGAGGTGCTTTGCATTTGAAAAAAGAAGAAACCACACAATATACAGAAACAACACAATATATACTATATGCAATATACAATATGGCCTAAGACCACTCTAAGAGGCAATGTAAAAAACGAGACAATAAAAAGTGTCCTCTCAATTGCTCTGTTGATTGCTATTCTGAATGAATACGGAATTGAAATGAAAACGATAAAAAAAGGTTATTGAAAAGAGATTCCAGAACCTTTGTCATGTACAAACCCCGTTTCCATATGAGTTGGGAAATGGTGTTAGATGTAAATATAAACAGAATACAATGATTTGCAAATCATTCTTAACCCATATTCAGTGTAATATGCTACAAAGACGACATTTTTGATGTTCAAACTGATCAACATATTTTTTTTTTTGCAAATAATCATTATCTAGCCTTTGCCAGTGTGATTAGGCCAGCCTAGACTGCAGACTATGCAGCCATAACGCGTGTCTTTGTTTTTAAACTGAGCGAGCAATAAAACCAAGATTTATTAAAGGTCAAAAAACTTGGTGGCATAGAGTAAGCAGCTGGCGTCCTAACTTGGGACAATCCAAATTACCTTCGAGCGGTGGCTAATTGAGAACTTAAATAAGTGAAACGTGGAAGTTTGAGTGCAGTGTTTTATTTTTTCAAGTAAGCTCATTAACACAGTTGAGGACCGAAGGGTAAGGTGGCAGGTTGAGTTGAAAGGCCAATAGTGACACAAAAAGAGTGACAAAATCCCCAAAATATTAAGACAAATCATCAACATATATGGGTTATTCTGAAAAATTGAGGTTATACTTTTGTATATCAGCAACCTATCATTTCAAACAGGCAAATTCCCAGACAATATGAAAATAGCAATTGTCGTACCGATTTATAAGACTGGAAACAAACAGCAGTTTACAAATTACAGACCTGTTTCTCTACTTCCACCATTTTCTAAAATCATTGAAAAACTGTTCATTAAGATTATTTATGTATTAAATATTTTCATGCTTCATTGCTTACTATGGTATATTATTTATTAATTATTTATTTGTCCACTGTTATGTTACAAAGAACAAGAAAATTAAATAAATTTGATATAGTATGAAAAGGGGTAGGAGTAAATAAGTTCTGCTTCTTCCTACTCCTTTTCGGACGTGTTGCAATGAAACAACTGGAAATGTTTGATGGACTACATTGTGTTGTATGCATGTTCGAAATAAACTGAAACTGAACTGAATGTTGCTGGGCCGGGTTTGGTTTTGGAATTGGAATTGCATTATTATGGTATTATTGTGCATTATTTTGTTGGATTGATTAATAAAAAATAAACAAATAAATACATACAAATGCTTAAAAGCAGACTTACATTCTTGCAGATTTACTGCCAATGTTCCAACTAAAACACTAAGGTTTGTACCACAATTAAAATTGGACCTTACTTCCAAATACTGGGCTATAGAGTGCAACCTACATATAATTCGTATTTTTGGACAGATTTTAAGCAGAACCTATTAGGGGTGTAACGATTCCTTTCAGCAACGATTCAGTTCAAATAAGAATGTGCGGTTGTCAATGAGATTGAGAATTGATTGTTGTGTTTTATTATTCTCCTGCCTTCCCTATTGTGTTGTCCCTGCATTATCCCATCAGTGCTTTTTTATTTCACAGTTCATTCTTCCTTGGCGAGGGGCGTGACCATCGGGGCACACCTGCAGCTGTGCCTTGCAGGTTATTGTTCCCTGTCCTCCAGCATCAGCGCGTTTGCTCTACCTCCAAGTCCGGGTGCGTTTTTTCCGCCTTTTTATATTAACCTCCGTGTGTTTTTCCCATCCTCCCCGAGGTGGAGTGGATACATTTTGTGGACTTTTCCTTCGTTCAGTGTGCCCTGGCCTTTTCCCTCGCCAACCTCTGAGGTTCCAGTTTATGGACTACCTTATATGGTGTGCATTTCTGCCCAATCACCTTTTGTTTGCATTTTGGACTTAATTAAAAACTATTTTTTTTTTTTTTTTTATTACATCTTGCCTGCCGTCTCTGCATGTGGAGTCAACACCTTGTCCAAGTCGCAATATTGTTATTTTCGCAGAATGACACAATCTGAACTGATACAATAAGTTAAAATTGATTCAGTAACTTTTTCGAACAAAAATGTTCAAGTGAGACTGTGAAACAAATATTGGACACGACAGGTGAAGTTTACTGTATTTTGTTTCATTTATTTAAGGGGAAATTAAGTACAAATGAATTATGGATACAATCATGCAAGTAAACATCAATTAATAGGCAATGCATTAATTTCTTAATCAAAGTGCAACCCACACTTCGGGTTGAATTAACGAGAGAAAACCTTTCCGCTCACATTGTCAATATTCCAGACATTTTCAATATAAGTACAGTGTCCAACAATTTAATAGAAAAATATCTGTACGAACTCGGACTTTGATGCAGCTTACTGCGAAGGTTTTGCAGCTTGCTGCAAGGGTTGTTTTCTCGGAATGCAAACGAACTGGACCGGACATAGCTTGAAGGTAAATACATGATTTTAATTTTAACTCAAAAGCTACAAACAAAAGGGCACTCACAATGGAGGTCCAAAACTTAATGCAGGGAGCAAGACTAACACAAACATGAAACAAAAACACTTACGGTGACGAGAACCAGGGCATGGACCGAACAAACACAAGAGATCCAACATGGGCAGAGCAAGATATGAATGATGTCATTAGTCCGGTTTAGCTCGGTTGGTAGAGCGGCCGTGCCAGCAACTTGATGGTTGCAGGTTCGATTCCCGCTTCCGCCATCCTAGTCATTGCCGTTGTGTCCTTGGGCAAGACACTTTACCCACCTGCTCCCAGTGCCACCCACACCGGTTTGAATGTGACTTAGATATTGGGTTTCACTATGTAAAGCGCTTTGAGTTAATAGAGAAAAAGCGCTATATAAGTATAATTCACATTAGAGTAATGTCGCCAGGTCGACTACCTGGCAACTACAGGCTTGACTAGTAGTGACATGATTAACAACAGGTGCGTGAGTTCAGACAAATGAGGCAGGTGAAACTAATGGTTGTCATGGTGACAAAACACGAGTGCACAAAGAGTCCAAAAACCAACAGAACATAACCAAACAAAACATGATCACAAAGACATGACGATATGAAAAATAAATTGCAATCAAGGTTAAATCAGGTTGAATTAACATTACGTTTACCTGCTACTTTTACTGTTTATTTTTGCTGTAGAAGTAATACAAAAACAAAATAAATATGAGAATTAAGTTCTATCAAACCTGGTTGACCTGCTACTACCCCCTTTTAATAGACTTCTACAATGGCAGGGAAAAGTCACAACAAATGCAAACAGTACAGCACAATAACTTTCAGCTATAGCACGATTGCCAATACCACAACAAATATAAACACCACCATCCAGCAATATAAAGCCATAGTACAACTATAAGCCAAAACCTGACAATAGAAGGACGCAAGATGATGTGGTCCTGATGGCACCATCGGTTCGTGACCTTCAACTCTCACTGGATTGGTTCACAGCTGAGTGTCCAGCGGCTGGAATGAGGATCAGCTCTCCAAATCTGAGGCCATGGTTCTCAGCAGAAAATCGATGGTTTGTACAGTCCAGGTAGAGAACGAAACTCTGTCCCAGGTGGAAGAGTTTAAGTATCTCGGGGTCTTTTTCACGAGTGTGGAAAAGAAGATGAAAGAAATCAGCCGGGGAATGGAGGCAGCTGGGGCAGTATTGCAGTATCTCTACCTAAATGAGAGCTGAGCCGGAAGACAAAGCTTTCGGTCTTTCGGTCTACTCTCACCTATGGTCATGAAGTGTGGGTCATGACCAAAAGAGTAAGATCGCGGGTACAAGCGGCCGAAATGAGTTTCCTCAGAAGGGTGGCTGGCATCTCCCTTAGAGATGGGGTGAGAAGTTCAGTCACCTGAGAGAGACTCGGAGTAGAGCCACTGCTCCTTCGCTTGGAAAGGAGCCAGCTTGGGTGGTTCGGGCCTTTCATGCAGATGCCTCACAAGCGTCTCGTTGCACATCCCACTGGGAGAAGACCCCGCAGCAGGCCAAGGACAAGATCGGAGGATTACATCTCCTCTCTGGCTTGGGAAGAATTTGGGATCCCCCAGGAGGAAGTTGCTAATGTTGCTCTGGAGAGGGAAGTCAGGGGGTCTCTGCTGGAGCTGTTGTCCCCGCGACCCGATTCCGGATAAACGATTGAAGATGGATGGATGGAATTATATCGGTCCCGTTCCGCAATTCCATTGGTCTGATGTGACAACATTAAATTTATTGGCGGTGGGTGAAGCTTGTGATCCCGTAAAGTTCATGAATTAGCTTAGCACTGTATAAAGTAGCGGTAGTATATACAGTGTACTGTGAGGTGCAAATACAAAGTAGCGTTGAAATATGTCCCATTATTTAATGTGTAAAGTAATCAGAAAAAGAAAGATACAAGTCAAAATCAGACTAATTCCTTATGATGTGTCAGCCCATCGGAGTTTTGCTAAATGAGTGGCTTTATCTGTAACATGAACATCGGGTTTACTTTCCTTGAATGTTTTAGTCGATTTTCCATAGGGCAGTGTTTTTCAACCACTTTTCTACCGTGAGATACAGTCGGGTGTGCCGTGGGAGATTATCTAATGTCAACTATTTGGGTTAAAAATATTTTTTGCAAACGAGTTATTATAGTCTTCAAATGATGTGTTGTTGTTGCGTGTCGGTGCTGTCTAGAACTCGGCAGAGTAACCGTGTAATACTCTTCCATATCAGTAGGTGGCAGCCGGTAGCTAATTGCTTTGCAGATGTCGGGAACAGTGGAAGGCAGCATGAGGGTAAAAAGGTGTCTAATGCTTAAACTAAAAATAAACAAAAAAGTGAGTGCCTCTAAGAAAAGGCATTGAAGCTTAGGGAAGGCTATGCAGAACAAAAATGAAACTGAACTGGCTACAAAGTAACCAAAAACAGAATGCTGGACGACAGCAAAGACTTACTGTGGAGCAAAGATGGCGTCCTCAAAGTCCATCCGAACATGACATGACAATCAACAATGTCCCCACAAAGAAAGATAAAAACAACTGAAATATTCTTGATTGTTAAAACAAAGTAGAGGCGGGAAATATCGCTCAAAAGAAGACACAAAACTGCAACAGGAAAATACCAAAAAAAGAGGAAAAAAAGCCAACAAAATAGGAGCGCAAGACAAGAACTAAAACACTACACACAAGAAAACAGCAAAAAATTCAAAATAAGTCACGGCGTGATGTGACAGGTCGTGACATTACACCTACTTTGAGACAAGAGCTATAGTGATGCATGGTCGGTTATGGTTTAAAGTCATATCCAACAATTGCGACAACAACTTTTTAGTATCAACTGAGTTTCGTTTTTATTGATATCCGCAGGTGGTGTGCCGCCAAATTTTTTCAACTCAAAATATGCGCCTTGGCTCAAAAAAGGTTGGTACTGTGAAACTTTCATTTGGGGACGCACCAATAGAGATGTGTGAGGTTAAGAATATTGAATAGATCCAGGAAACAGAGATCCATTTTTATACTGGTGTCATCTTCTACCGTGGATTATAAAGGTTTTTAGATGTGGGGAATGCCCGAGTGATAAAATACTAAACTGAAAGCATTACTGTAAATAAGGTTTTGCAAATGTCACTTTTTGATGAACAAAATGAGGAACATCCTGTTGAAGACCTGCCTCAGATCACAGGAAAGGATTAGTTAGAAAGAATCCATTTTCTAAATGTTAAAGTGCTCGACCAGATGAAAGTGTCTGAATCTGAAATAAGAATGTTGTTTTGGAAGGCTGTGAGAGAAATTTTGAAAATGTTAAGTGTTGCAAAGTGGAAATCACTCATTGACTAGGAACTTTTTTTTATTTAATGCTTAAAATTATATTTCAATTTATAAATTATGTATCTTAATGTATGGCGAAATACATTGAGTGCTTGAAATTATTACCAAGACCAATAATTAAGTGATGAGCACTGCAGTCCGTACAGTCTCCACACTCATCTTTGCACAAATGTTTGCGTTGACAAGTAAAGTTCTCAAACTTGATTTCAGACCTGGACACGCCAACACCAGTGCTCAATTCCAAACGCAACAAAACAACTCCTTCTTATCCACTAATCACAGTCACCGCAAGATGCAACCATTAACACTGGAGTTTTGATTGGGTGCAGGGCTAGTTTGCAATCGCATTGGTTGTCCAATTACAAACCCCGTTTCCATATGAGTTGGGAAAATTTGTCAGATGTAAATATAAACGGAATACAATGTTTTGCGAATCATTTTCAACCCATTTTCAGTTGAATATGCTACAAAGACAACATATTTGATGTTCAAACTAATAAACGTTTTTTTTTTGTTGCAAATAATCATTAACTTAAGAATTTGATGCCAGCAACATATGACAAAGAAGTTGGGAAAGGTGGCAATAAATACTGATAAAGTTGAGGAATGCTCATCAAACACTTATTTGGAACATCCCACAGGTGTGCAGGCTAATTGGGAACAGGTGGGTGCCATGATTGGGTATAAAAACAGCTTCACAAAAAATGCACAGTGTTTCACAAGAAAGGATGGGGCGAGGTACACCACTTTGTCCACAACTGCGTGAGCAAATAGTCAAAAAGTTTAAAAACAACGTTTCTCAAAGTGCAATTGCAAGAAATTTAGGGATTTCAACATCTACGGTCCATAAGATCATCGAAAGGTTCAGAGACTCTGGAGAAATCATTCCACGTAAGCGGCATGGCCGGAAACCAACATTGCATGACCGTGACGTTCGATCCCTCACACGGCACTGTATCAAAAACCGACATCAATCTCTAAAGGATATCACCACATGGGCTCAGGAACACTTCAAAAAAACACTGTCACTAAATACAGTTTGTCGCTAACATCTGTAAGTGCAAGTTAAAGCTCTACTATGCAAAGCGAAAGCCATTTATCAACAACATCCAGAAACACCACCGGGTTCTCTTGGCTCGAGATCATCTAAGATTGACTGATGCAAAATGGAAAAGTGTTCTATGTTCTGACGTGTCCACATTTCAAATAGTTTTGGGAAATATTCGACATAGTGTCATCCGGACGAAAGGGGAAGCAAACCATCCAGACTGTTATCGACGCAAAGTTCAAAAGCCAGCATCTGTGATGGTATGGGGGTGCATTATTGCCCAAGGTATGGGTAACTTACACATCTGTGAAGGCACCATTAATACTGAAGGATACATACAGGTTTTGGAACAACTTATGCTGCCATCTAAGCGCTGTATTTTTAATGGACGCCCCTGCTTATTTCAGCAAGACAATGCCAAGCCACATTCAGCACGTGTTACAACAGCGTGGCTTCATAAAAAAAAGAGTGAGGGTACTTTCCTGGCCCATCTGCAGTCCAAACCTGTCTCCCATCGAAAATGTGTGGCGCATTATGAAGCGTAAAATTCGACAGCAGAGACCCCGGACTGTTGAATAACTGAAGCTTTACTTAAAACAAGAATGGGAAAGAATTCCAATTTCAATTATTTTCTTAAGTTCCCAAACGTTTATTGAGTGTTGTTAAAAGAAAAGGTGATGTAACACAGTGGTGAACATGTCCTTTCCCAACTACTATGACACGTTTTACAGCCATGAAATTCTAAGTCAATTATTATTTGCAAACAAAAAAATAAAGTTTATGAGTTTGAACATTAAATATGTTGTCTTTGTAGTGCATTCAATTGAATATGGGTTGAAAAAGATTTGCAAATCATTGTATTCCGTTTATATTTGCATCTAACACAATTTCCCAACGCTTATGGAAATGGGGTTTGTAAAAAAAAAAACATTTAATGTATTTTCCGGACTATAATTTGTTACTTTTTTCCCACGCTTTACACCCTACGGTTTAGTAAACGGTGCGGCTACTTTATGAATTTTTCTTCGCTAACGACCATCATGTTTTGTATTTAACATACAGTTTTCATAGAACACTTACAGAGACACCGAAACGAGTTCGCTCTGTGCAGGTTGCTGCAGGTGGAATATGTACTTCCTGCTTTAATCCTTGAACCGGAAGTATTTCCCCACAGTGTTTTTACTCAAAATAATTCTACATTCATCACTCTAACTAACTTTTGTAACTTTTACAGTATAACTAAAACAATATATACTTACTAAACGATTCCATGTATGATGTCTGTGAGTGTGTTTTCATACATATTTGTACTATTTGTAATCAAGCTACAATTGTTAGCACTAGTGAATATGCTAACACCTTTACAAGTGTCTGCGTAAGTATGATTGGCATTTTTTTTATCTTTTATTCATTCAGTTTTGCAATTTCACCAAAACGTCACAGTAGAGTTAATGACTCTGTTTAGCTGATAAGAGAGCTAGCTTCCCTCAGCTAGTTGGTCCATGATGACTTCTGTTTTGTTTGATTAGCCATTTTACTGCCGTGTGAAAGGCATCATTCGGAAACAATTATGGTATGTAAATGACAATTTACAAAATCTTTTGTACTGGTAAGCAGTGTATCTGCGGCTTATAGTCCAATGCGGAAAATATCCATCCATCAATTTTCTACCGCTTATTCCCTTTGGGGTCGCGGGGGGTGCTGGTGCCTATCTCAGCTACAATCGGGCGAAAGGCGGAGTACACCCTTGACAAGTCGCCACCTCATCGCAGTGCGGCAAATATATGTAAACATATTTATTTCTTCTAAAATTTGGTTGGTGCAGCTTAAATACTGGTGCACTCTATACCCCGGGAAATACGGCATTTCTTACTTATTTGTGTTTTAGTATGAGTTCAACTTGTTGGCACATATATTATATAACAGCACAGTAAAGTCAGTTATGACTATTTTCCAAATTGTACATTTTGTAAGTCATTCCTTTAGGTTCTGTTATTTGTCATTTTTTGCATTTTAGAATGCAACATTTATGATTTGAGTAAAATAACCTTTGAGGCCATGTACTGTAAATATAAGATCCAGAAAATGTCAAGGGAAAAACTCAAGTTCAGAGCATGTATGGCAAAGTAACAAGAAGGACATCTTTCAGCCCTCGGAGGGCACTGTGTCAACAGAGGATTTTCCATCATAGCTGCTATCACAACATGGGCTCAGAATGACTAAACCTTTGTCAAACAGTGCAATAGTTACATCTACGATTTCTGTGGTTCTGTTCAAACTTTGCCTGAAGGAAGTCTTCTGATAACTGTCTCCAGATGTCTGACTACTCTGCTCCGCTGGAAGGAATTCAGCAAGGTATGTGTGGAAGTCTCTGTTTCGGGTTCTCGCTCTGAGTACGGGAAAGCACCACACCCTTGCGCAGCATTTACAATATGTTTAATGTTTTCAAGGATCAGTGTGCAAAGTCTCTTTGGCTTTTCAACTCATGACCGCCGTCATGCAAAGTTTCTGGGCTTTTCAGCTCTCTCTTTCTCTGGCAGGCTCACTCTCCTTCTCCAGCCACCCTCTCATGGTTTCCAACGCTGCTGATAAAGGGAACAGGTGATTAGATAACTCGTTCCAGCTGGGGTATCTACTCACCTGTCTGCTGCTTCATGGCCGACCCCTGCACATACCCCGCCCGCAGGGAACGCGCGGACCACGCCTCTCTCCACAGTATGAACATTTGATTTGTGTAGCACTTTTTAACAACAGACGTATTTGAAGGTGTTTAATCTAAAACATGACCACCTTAAAAAAACGGTCCTTTTTTTTTATGCCGTGTCCAAATATGAGACTGTGGATTCAAACATACTGTAACAGTGGATTTAAAAAATGGCTTCAGTATTGTACTTTTTATATTATCTAAACGTTATTTTGAGACGGAGAAAAAGAAAATGCAGTCGCAGCTACTGATATTGTCATCCAGTTATAAATGATAAATGGGTTGTACTTGTATAGCGCTTTTCTACCTTCAAGGTACTCAAAGCGCTTTGACACTACTTCCACATTTACCCATTCACACACACATTCACACACTGATGGAGGGAGCTGCCATGCAAGGCGCCAACCAGCACCCATCAGGAGCAAGGGTGAAGTGTCTTGCTCAGGACACAACGGACGTGACGAGGTTGGTACTAGGTGAGATTTGAACCAGGGACCCTCGGGTTGCGCACGGCCACTCTCACACTGCGCCACGCCGTCCCTATCTAAACGTTATTTTGAGACAGAGAAAAATAAATAGCAGTCGCAGCTACTGATATGGTCATCCAGTTTTCGCATACAAAATAAATGTACGTACGCAGGTCTGGAGTCTGTGATGAAGAATTGAAAAATGTGTTACGACGCGTGCACATACCACCATTCATTCCTCTGCAAGTGCCGCTGGACATACCCTTACACGCTCCGCTCCTGCCGTAACCGCGCCCCTGCACAGCTGTAGACAATCAGTGATTAACGTACCTGTTCTTGATGAGACTCCATGCTATAAGAGCCAGCATGTCCTGAGAACCAGTGCTAGAACGTACTTCATCCATCCATCCATACATCCATTTTCCTACCGCTTATTCCCTTTTGGGGTCGCAGGGGGGCGCTGGCGCCTATCTCAGCTACAATCGGGCGGAAGGCGGCGTACACCCTGGACAAGTCGCTACGTCATCACAGGGCCAACACAGATAGACAGACAACATTCACACTCACATTCACACACTAGGGCCAATTTAGTGTTGCCGATCAACCTATCGTACTTCATATGATGAGATACGTAAGATTATTTTGAGAAAGAAAAAATGGATGGATGAAATAAATTCAGAATATTTATCATGGTTCTTCTTTGTACTTTGTAAACACTTAAAGTTTGAAGAGTTTCTTGAAGAATTAGTGCTGGGCTTGTAAACAGTTCTACTGGAAGTTTTTTTTCTGCACTAAAAATATATTATTGAAAAATGAGTTTCTCTCAACTACGTTTTTGTAAAAAAAATATATATATATCCTTGCATCAAATCAAATTCAGATTGTATTAATAAAGTTATAAAAACATTTTCACATTGATAAAAAAGTATGCAAAAATATTATAAGGGTGGTATACAGTACAATATATCAGTGTTTTTCAACTACTGTGCAGCGGCACACTAGTGTGCCGTGAGATACAGTCTGGTGTGCCGTGGAAGATTATCAAGTTTCACCTATTTGGGTTAAAGATATTTTTTGCAAACCAGTAATTATAGTCTGCAAATGGCATGTTGTTGTTAAGTGTCGGTGCTGTCTAGAGCTCGGCAGAGTAACCATGTAATATTCTATCAGTAGGTGGCAGCCGGTAGTTAATAGCTTTGTAGATGTCGGAAAAAGCGTGAGGCAGTGTGCAGGTAAATAAGGTATCTAATGCTTAAAACAAAAATAAACAAAAGGTGAGTGCCCCTAAGAAAAGGCATTGAAGCTTAGGGAAACTAATGCAGAACGAAACTAAAACTGAACTAGCTACAAAGTAAACAAAAACAGAATGCTGGACAACAGCAAAGACTTCCTGTGGAGCAAAGACAGCGTCCACAAAGTACATCTGAACGTGACACAACAATCAACAATGTTCCCACAAATAAGGATAAAAACAACTGAAATATTCTTGATTGCCAAAACCAAGTAGATGCGGGAAATATCGCTCAAAGGAATACATGAAACTGCTACAGGAAAATACCAAAAATAGAGAAAAAGCCACCAAATTAGGAGCGCAAGACAAGAACTAAAACACTACACACAGGAAAAGAGCAAAAAAAATCAAAATAAGTCACGGCGTGATGTGACAGTACACCTACTTTGAGACAAGAGGTATAGTGATGGTTATGGTTTGAATTCAGATCCATCAGTTGCGACAATGAATTTTTATTGTCAACTGAGGTTAATTTTTTTCATGATTTATGCCGGTGGTGTGCCTCCGGATTTTTTCAACCAAAAAATGTGCCTTGGCTCAAAAAAGGTTGAAAAACACTGCAATAAATGAACATAATCATACAATTTCATATTTTACTCATTTAGATTTGTAAACTTCTCGGTATTTTGTTTTGATTGAAGTGGATTTTGCTGAGTGGCTGAGAACCCTGACAGAGGTCTACACAGTATTAGGCAGCTAGTTGTCTGTTGGCATAGCATTGTGATTGATGGCAGGTGGCATGCACCATTTACTGGCCAAGCTGAGGCTAGAATGAATCTCCATCTTTTCTTTCAAAGCAGTCACAAGACACCTCACAGAGAAAATTGGCCCACGTCCACAGGGGGAGAACCGTTAAATTCAGTGCCAGTCACACAGACACGTACAAAGTACTAGTCCACACTTGCATACAAAGATACATGTTTTTGCTCGCATGGACAGTTGGACACTAAATGAAACCCCACTCAGGGTCCACACAAGAAAATGTGTTTTATTACTCAAACACTGCAGTGGCACCTTGGCATATATGCACTTCATATAGAACTGTTTTTACTCAAATTAGGGCTCTCATGTGATTAAACACAAAAAATATGTTGCATTAATCATGAATACACGCAGATTAATCACGCAATTTATTTTAAAGGCCTACTGAAATGAGATTTTCTTATTTTAACGGGGATAGCAGGTCCATTCTATGTGTCATACTTGATCATTTCGCGATATTGCCATATTTTTGCTGAAAGGATTTAGTAGAGACCATCCACGATAAATTTTGCAACTTTCGGTGCTAAGAGAAAAGCCCTGCCTCTACCGGAAATCGCAGACGATGACGTCGCAAGTGTGGGGGCTCCTCACATATTCACATTGTTTATAATGAGAGCCTCCAAAAAAAAGTGCTATTCGGACCGAGAAAACGACAATTTCTCCATTAATTTGAGCGAGGATGAAAGATTCGTGTTTGAGGATATTGATAGCGACGGACTAGAAAAAAAAAATTGAAAATAAAATAAAACGTGATTGCATTGGGACGGATTCCGATGTTTTTAGAAACATTTAGTTGGATAATTCTGGGAAATCCCTTATCTTTCTATTGTGTTGCTAGTGTTTTAGAGAGTTAAATAGTACCTGATAGTCGGAGGTGTTCGTCCACGGGTGTCTTGACGCGCAGTGTCTCAGGGGAGTCGACGGCAGCTATGGACAGCGCAAGCTCAGCTTTTCTCTGGTAAGAAGCGACTTTTTAACCACAACGTGGACCCCGACTTAAACAAGTTGAAAAACTTATTGGGGTGTTACCATTTAGTGGTCAATTGTACGGAATATGTACTGAACTGTGCAATCTACTAATAAAAGTATCAATCAATGACTAAATACTTTTTTGCCCCACTGTATATCCATAGTATGTACGGTGTTCTTGTAAGTGGTCTAAATTATCAGTTTGATACCGGGCTAATTAAAGGGTTAAAGACTGTAATCCCGGTCCCTCAGGTCAGCTGATCAGATGATCCTGGAGGTACCCAAATCAAAGCGCGAATTGGGTACTTTACTTCTCTGTTGCAGGTACCAAACTCTGGAATGATCTCCCTCTCCATGTGAGCCACTTATTTGGCTACTTTTAAGACCCTTCTTAAAACCCATTTTTATTCACTGTCTTTAAACCCAGCGTGAGACTTTAAACTGTTTTCAACTTTTTTAACTGTTTTTAACTGCTTTTTATCCAACAAATTGTTCTTAAAATAATTTGTATTTGCTTTTTCAATGTGTATTTTAGCTCTGCTTTAAATGTTATTTGTTAGTCTGTCCTCAGCCTGTATTTCTTTGTGGTTTTTCAACTGTGGCTGTTTTTAAAGGGCTTTATAAATAAGGTTGGTATGGTATGGTATGGTATGGTATGGTATAGTATGGTATGGTATCAGGTCCCAGGGGGTGCTGGGGCCTATCTCAGCTGCATTGGGCAAAAGACGGGTTAGGTATTTAAGAATTTGAGTAATAGCTTCGATAGTGGTAAAGCTAGCTAATGACACCCTACTGGACTCTGTTTTATTCCAAGATTTTTCAAAACATGTTTACAGCCATTTATAGTATTGCAATAGTAGTTTTAGGAGTGTTTTTTCTACCATGGACCATATTCACACATTGAATCAGATCAAAGAAAAATGCCAAGAATACAACAAACCACTTTGTAAGGCCTTTATAGACTATGAAAATGCATTTGATTAGGTGGAGACACAGTCTGTTCTAAAAGCTCTGCAAGATAAAGGAATTCATCATAAGTACATTAACTTACTCAATGACATCTACATAAACTGCACTACCACAGTTACGATGCACAAACCAAGCGAGAAAATCCACATAAAGAAGGGTGTCCGACAAGGTGATACAATTTCGCCTAAACTGTTTACAGCTTGTTTGGAAGGCATATTTTGCTCAATGGAGTGGGAGGATAAAGGAGTTGATATCAACGGAGACAAATTTAATCATCTGAGGTTTGCAGATGACATTGTTGACTTGGTAGAGCAACTCAGTGAAGTGGAAGATATGCTTAAAGACCTTACAAATGCCAGCAAATGTTGTGGATTGAAAATGAATATGAAGAAAAGAAAAGTTATGGCAAATTCCATGGTACCTCATGGACCTGTGGCTGTTAATGGAAATGAAATTGATGAAGTTAATGAATATCTATCTGGGGCAGAGATTTAGCCTGAAAGAAAAGAGTCAAGAGCAGGTGATAGGGAGGAGAATCAGATAGGGCTGGTGCCGATATGGAAAACTGAGCAACATCATGAGAGGAGAAATACCATTAAGCCTAAAAAGAAAGGTCTTTAATCAATGTGTGTTACCAACCATGACATATGGAGCTGAAACCTGGGCATTGTCAAATAAAATGGAAAAGAAAATAGCAGCAGCACAACACAACATGGAAAGAAATATGCTCGGAATCACATATAAAGACAGAAAAACAAATGAATGGGTGAGAAAACAAACGCAAGTCCAAGACATTATGAGAACTATCAAATTAAATAAGTGGAGGCGGGCTGGACATATCAGTAGGAGAACCGATAATAGATGGACTTCTCTAATGACATCATGGAGACCCATGGATGGGAGCAGAAATAGAGGAAGACAGAGAGTGAGATGGCGAGATGAAATAGACAAATATTGGGGAACAGTGCAGTGGCAGGGAGCAGCTAGAGATCGTTCATTTCGGCAGAAACATGCTGAGGCTTTCGTCCAGCAGTGGACTGACAACGGCTGATGATGATGAATAGTAGTTTTACAATTGACAGGGGCTTTGCAAATACACTAATATTTGTACTATTTTGCTATCAAACCCTGTCTATAGTTGGGAACCCACGGATATCCCCGTTTTTTTTCCATGGAGATGCTTTATATGCCTCTGCAATAACTCTCTGGACAACGGTGACACGGGTTTTCTTGTAGATCAAATTGACACTTTCTTTGAGATAACATTGCCGCACACTATTTTAATATTTAATAACAGACAGATTGGCATTTCAATTAAATTACAACCAATGTTAATGTATTTCCACTCTCCAATATGTCGTTTGGCCATTCATCAGACTCTTCTGAAAACAATGGGCTGTCTGAGGCCAGACCTGCCATCTTTGTCAGTCTTGGGGTACATGGGCTCAACTCTGCTAATTTGATTTCTGGTGTGTGCCTTTCTTAGCTACACACACTCTGCATGCATTCAGATTTTGCAAATAAAGGAAGTAATGGGCTGAGGCTACTTAATTAATTAGTTTTTTTTTTGTCCAACATTTTTATGTGCAGGCTGTCTTATCTGTCCCACTTGTCGTTTATCAGAAGACACTTTGCTTACAACTGGTATCTAGAAGAAGGGTCTGTCAGACATTTGTGTCACTCATAAGAGCCCCTTGTGTAGGAAAAAAAAAAAAGAAAGTGCAAAAAAAAAAAAAAAAGTCCCACTGGGTGTGAGTTTTCCTTGCCCTTATGTGGGCCTACCGAGGATGTCGCAGTGGTTTGTGTTGTGGTTTGTGCAGCCCTTTGAGACACTAGTGATTTAGGGCTATATAAGTAAACATTGATTGATTGATTGAACCCTTCCTAGTTCGGTACCGAATTCCAACAGAGAGGCAGCAGCTGTGTAAAGTAGCCTGCATACAATTGACTGTAAACATGAATATCATGTAGCACGGTGGTAGAGGGGTTAGTGAATCTGCCTCACAATACGAAGCTCCTGAGCAGTCTTGGGTTCAATCCCAAGTTTGGGATCTTTCTGTGTGGAGTTTGCATGTTCTCCCCGTGACTGCGTGGGTTCCCCTAGGGTTCTCCGGCTTCCTCCCACTTCCAAAGACATGCACCTGGGGATAGGTTGATTGGCAACACTAAATCGGCCCTAGTGTGTGAATGTGAGTGTGGATGTTGTCTGTCTATCTGTGTTGGCCCTGTGATGAGGTGGCGACTTGTCAGGGACTCCAGGGTGTACCCCGCCTTCCGCTTGAATGCAGCTGAGATAGGCTCCAGCAACCTCCCGCGAGCCCAAAAGGGATAAACGGTAGAAAATGGATGGATGGATGGAGGAATGGATTTTTTTTTTTTATGAACCACAAAAGACTGACAACACCAGCTGTGATGAAAGTCCCAGGGACCCCAAGTCTTAAAAATGGGGTCCCACAGTACATTTTTTGGGTCCCACTTTTTTGTAACCGTTTTGAAAACAATTGATATCTCACATTCTATATTGTTTTTTGGAAAAAGGTTGTCATAAACATTACTTAATTCATAATAAAAAATAATAATACAAAAGACGAACACATTTTTATCCATATCTAAATGTATTCAGTTATAAACATTCATTCACTTTCTTCTTTCCTTCGTGGTTCTAAACTTTACCGCTGTTGGTATTTTTTTCTGTATTTTTATTGTAATGTGATGATTCAGTTTTGTGTATTTTTACATGGGAATAATCAAAACGAGCTTGGATGATAATTATTTTTGCTTCATATTCATTTATATCTGTAATCCAGTTATTTTTCCTGCCATAAAATACAGTGATGGACGATTTGATACACATCCAGATACATAAGTCACGATATGATTCAAAAACAATATATTTTAAAAACAGAATGATTCATTGTGTAAATAGCTAGTGTTTTTTCAGCTATAACATGGGTCTCTCTACATTTCTGTTAGAATATAAAACACTTTAATAAAGTTTTCATTAGATTTTGTGATAATACCAATTTGGATTTGGAGCCAATAGTGCAGTATTGGTTATACAAATAATGACACTTAAAAATGTTCAGCATCATTAAATTGTAACATTGTTGATCTCAATTAAAATAACAGAAAAACGCAGGATGGAGGTGCAACAATATCATTAAATATTTTAATTACTTCCGACAGTTGGCTTTGATTTAACTAATTTGGTTGTTGTCCTTAAAGGCCTCCTGTCTCCAATGAATTATTTTGTGAGTTTGTAAAAAAAACAAAAATATATATTTTGTCATATTGATATTGCTCTAATCCAGGAGTGTCAAAGTTAAGGCCCTTAATGAATGATCTATGGCCCCCAGGATGATATTTGATTAGTTTTAGAAGTGGCCTGCAGGCCACTGCCGCCTGCGGCTGTTTTGCACGCACCTCGGTGTTGGCGCCAGGAATTTTCCAAATGGGTTCCCAGGGACCCCACCAAGTCATAAAAATGGGGTCCCACAGTACATTTTTGGGGTACCACTTTTTTGTAACCGTTTTGAAAACAAATGATAAATGTATGCATTATCCTGTTGTATCTCACATTCTATATTGTGTTTTGGAAGAAGGGTGTCATAAACATTACTTAATTTATTAAAATAATTGGTGACCGCAGGATTAGGTCTCTGCTTTTTGCAGATGATGTGGTCCTGATGGCTTCATCTGACCGGGATCTTCAGCTCTCACTGGATCGGTTCGCAGCCGAGTGTGAAGCGACCGGAATGAGAATCAGCACCTCCAAGTCCGAGTCCATGGTTCTCGCCCGGAAAAGGGTGGAATGCCATCTCCGGGTTGGGGAGGATACCCTGCCCCAAGTGGAGGAGTTCAAGTACCTAGGAGTCTTGTTCACGAGTGGGGGAAGAGTGGATCGTGAGATCGACAGGCGGATCCGTGCGGCGTCTTCAGTAATGCGGACCTTGTACCGATCCGTTGTGGTGAAGAAGGAGCTGAGCCGGAAGGCAAAGCTCTCAATTTACCGGTCGATCTACGTTCCCATCCTCACCTATGGTCATGAGCTTTGGGTCATGACCGAAAGGATAAGATCACGGGTACAAGCGGCCAAAATGAGTTTCCTCCGCCGTGTGGTGGGGCTCTCCCTTAGAGATAGGGTGAGAAGCTCTGCCATCCGGGAGGAACTCAAAGTAAAGCCGCTGCTCCTTCACATCGAGAGGAGCCAGATGAGGTGGTTCAGGCATCTGGTCAGGATGCCACCCGAACGACTCCCTAGGGAGGTGTTTAGGGCACGTCCAACCGGTAGGAGGCCACGGGGAAGACCCAGGACACGTTGGGAAGACTATGTCTCCCGGCTGGCCTGGGAACGTCTCGGGATCCCCCGGGAAGAGCTAGACGAAGTGGCTGGGGAGAGGGAAGTCTGGGTTTCCCTGCTTAGGCTGTTGCCCCCGCGACCCGACCTCGGATAAGAAGATGGATGGATGGATGGATTAAAATAAATAATAATACAAAAGACAAATACATTTTTGTCACCATCCTCTAAGCGGATCGTTTATTGTTTTGCCATTTATATGTTTTGATCATGTTTAGTTTTAGACTTGGCCGATTCCTGTGTTTGTGCACTTCCTGATGTAGTTCGTTGCCATGGTTTCTTATTTTGTCCCAGCTGCTATTCCTTTGTCATACACCTGATGGCAATTATTATTTGAGTATATAAGCTTGCGTTATTCCTTAGTTTGGCCTCGGCTCATTGTTTGCTAAATGCAACAGTCACGTAAGTTCCCATGCTTTAGAGATTCCTTTGTGCTAAGTTCCGCCTTAGCTTCGCGTGCGCTCGGCATGTCTTTTGTTTGTACTTTTGTCTCCTGCTAAGTTTTAGCTTTAGCTTCCCGTGTGTAGGCACCCGCTTTATTTTTCCATTTTGTGTCAGTGTTCTTTTAATTGTTATATTAAAATCAAGTTCTTACCTGCACTCCTGCCTGTCTGGTCTACGTGCATCCAAGAGGTGGCAACTCCGCGCAGCAAGTGCGCCGCCGAACGCGTGACAATTTTTATGCATATGTAAATTTATTCAGTTAAAAACATTCATTAACTTTCTTCTTTCCTTAATGGTTCTAAACTTTACCGCTGCCGGCATTATTTTCTATATTTTTATTGTAATCCATGCGGCCCCTGAGCTATAATGAGTTTGACACCCCTGCCTTAATCACTGTACGGTATCGTTGCTTTTGACATTTTTGTCGATTTGTGAACTCTATTTTAGCTGTTAGCGACCAGTCATCATGGCTTATTGTATCCTCCTGCTTGTGTAGTGTACAGAGGTGGGTAGTAACGCGCTACATTTACTCCGTTCCATCTACCTGAGTAACTTTTGGGATAAATTGTACTTCTAAGAGTAGTTTTTATGCAACATACTTTTACTTTTAGTTGAGTATATTTATAGAGAAAAAACGCTACTTTTACTCCGCTCCATTTATCTGCAATCAGGTCGCTACTCACTACTTTTTTTTATCGATCTGTTAATGCATGCTTTGTTTGTTTTGATTTTGTCAGACACGCATTCAAAGTAGGAACTACGCATGCCTGCGTTTCACCAATCACATGCAGTCACTGGTGACGTTGGACCAATCAAACAGAGCCAGGTGGTCACGTGACAGTCACAAGTAGAACCCGACATGTTGAAAAACTTATTGGGGTGTTACCATTTAGTGGTCAACTGTACGGAATATGTACTGTACTGTGCAATCTAATGATAAAAGTTTCAATCTATCAATGAATCAATCAAAAGTGTAAACGAAAAAAGACACTTTTTATTTCATCCGTACTTCCAACCCTAAGCCAAAAACTGATCACACAGTTCCTGTCTTCGCAATAAAAGTGCCGCTCCATCGCGCCTGCGCTAACATAATAAGAGTCTCCGAAAGCCAGAGCAAACAAGCTGGCAAGCTACGGAGTTTGCCGCCAATATATTTCTTGTAAAGTGTATAAAAACGAATATGGAAGCTGGACAAATAAGATGCCAAAAACCAACGACTTTCATGTATTATTAGACAGGAAGGAGGAACTTTTTTTCTCCTCCATTTGAAAACCGGGACGTTATCAGCACTACTGTCAGGTAATACACCAACTTATATTTTTGTCTTCATTAAAGATAGGAATCTATGTGTTAAACATGCATGTATATTCACTAAAACACCTTTAACATGTGACCAAAAAAAGCAAAATAAATAAATATAAATTATATACTGTATATATAAAGGTATGTATATATATATGATATGTGTGTATGTATATGTATATATGAGGTAGATCACCTCGACTTGGTCATTTATTAAGTAATTGATAAACGTTGAAAATCTTATTGGGGTGTTACCATTTAGTGGCCAATTGTATGGAATATGTACTTTACTGCAATCTACTAATACAGCACCATAGGCCTACTGAGCCTATGGTGCTGTTAAGTTATTGTGGCTCAATTTGCCTTAATTTTTATTTTATTTTATTGTATTATTATTTAATATATGATATTGTTTTAGTTGCTTAAGAGATATTCCTGGCTGTGAATTTGCTCATTGCTATTTTTATGTTTTTGTGCATTATTTGTTGCCGTAATCATTAAACAAACAGGTTACTCATCAGTTACTCAGTACTTGAGTAGTTTTTTCCCAACATACTTTTTACTTTTACTCAAGTAAATATTTGGGTGACTACTTCTTACTTTTACTTGAGTAATAAATCTCTAAAGTAACAGTACTCTTACTTGAGTACAATTTCTGGCTACTCTACCCACCTCTGGTAGTGTAGCATGTTTATCTGTTCTTGTAGCTCAGTAATATTTGCAATAAATGTAGCTGCCATGGAGGAAAGGAATTCTCACTTCGAGGCACTTTTGCACTGTATATTTGATTCATTGATTGATACTTTTATTAGTAGATTGCACAGTTCAGTACATATTCCGTACAATTGACCACTAAATGGTAACACCCGAATACGTTTTTCAACTTGTTTATGTCGGGGTCCACGTTAATCAATTCATGGATCCGCGAGCTTTGTGAGCAAAGACGCATCAGTGGAGGGCGCTCCTGATATTATATCTATTTTCGTCTGCAGTGAGGTAAGCTAACTAAGCATGCACATTCGAATGAATAATTTTTCGGACAGTCCTCACTCTCGTGTTGATTTCAAAATAAACTGTCAACCTATTGCTAGTCTCGAACGATACCATGTTTTCACACCCAATGAACCTAAAAATATTGTATTATATTGGCTGCCACCAACGCTGCAGAATCGCTCGCTTGTCAAACCCAAAATGGGTTTATCTTTCAGTACCCTACTTTAAGTTAATTTGAAAGTTGAGATGCCGTATTTCAAGAAAATTCCATCACTCATGTAACCATGTAACCAGGACTCGGTGAAAAACGGAGGGCCTGCATAGACAAGACGATGTGACAATCAAATCAACAATGACACACTGCTGTTCAAACCTCTTTGCTTGTGACCCTTCAACAAAAGTATACTCGTACTAAATCGTCACTGCGTTTGGTTAAGAAACTTTAATGCATTAAATGTTACAATCACTTTGTGTAAGAGGGACTGGAGTGACACATTTGCAAAGTTTTGAGCAGGTCTATGTGAGAGGTAATTATTGTCTGTGTGTGAGATAAATAAAATACATGTAAGCCTCCTTATTCTTACTATAATCAACATTAGTTTACATTTCAATCAATATGGTACCAATTTCCTGTTCCTGGGTATTGATACCAGTACCTAATTGTACTGGTATCCGGTAATTGTGTGCATGTGCAAATGTGTTAATAAATATTAGTTGCTTAACAATAAAAACAACTTTTATACTGAACATTTAACACTAAGCCAGACTGTTCAGTTGCTATCTTGTTGTCTTACACACCCGTGTCTCATTTACAAGTACTATAAGTACTTATTTAGTAGACTTTGCATGCAGTTGCAATTCCAAGACATTAGATGACACCAGTGTATAGCCAACGGTGTGTTGCTGTAGTCAGGAAGTAGTCTTTGCCATTAAGCTGATTTTGATAGTCTTCTTGTCTTTTGTTGAGCCCTGCAAAGTGCCATCCATCCATTTTCTACCGCTTATTCTCTTTTTGGGGTCGCGGGGGGCGTTGGCGCCTGTCTCAGCTACAATCGGGCGGAAGGTGGAGTACACCCTGGACAAGTGGCCACCTCATCGCAGGGCCAACACAGATAAACAGACAACATTCACACTCACATTCACACACTAGGGCCAATTTAGTGTTGACAATCAACCTATCAAAGTGTCTGTACTGTAATTAGTGTTGAGGGAGGGGTGGTGGTGGGGGGGCATGGCCTGCAGACCTGCAGCGAAACAGGGTTGTTCCAGGACCGGCTTCGAGATCAGCGACAGGTGCGTTGATGGCCCACCTGAACCTGATTATCTAATCACCTGTCACTCTGTTAAAAGGCAGCAGCCAGGGAGGAGAGAGGAGTTGGAGTTGGTGGTGGAGCGGGAGCGGGAGCGGGAGCGAGAGCGATACAGACGACACACTGGAGAGAAACCACCATGTGATCAATTGGTAGAAAAGACAAGTGCTGAAAAGCACCCCAAAAGACTTTGCACGTTTTATTGTAGAATAAAACACTATTGTAAACCTTGAAGAGCCTGGCATGTCGATGATTGGTGGTCCGAAGAACCCGAAAGCCCAAGTCTTCCACAACTGTATTTATTACTCACCAGCTGTTTGATTGTAACGTGCATCTTAGTTGTAGTTTTGATTACAAAGTTTGAAGGTTTTGATATCACAAATGCTAATTAGTAGCATGTTTAAGGCCTAATCCATTGTAAGTTAGCATCGAGCTAGCACAATTTAAAAAGTGGGGCCTTACTTTACTTTAGAAGCATTTAAGTCTCACATTAAAACTCATTTGTATACTCTAGCCTTTAAATAGACTCCCTTTTTAGACCAGTTGATCTGCAGTTTCTTTTCTTTTTCTCCACTGTCCCACTCTCCCTTGTGGAGGGGGTCCGGTCCGATGGCCATGGATGAAGTACTGGCTGTCCTGAGTCGGGACCCAGGATGGACCGCTCGTCCAGAGTCGGGACCTAGGACGGACCGCTCGCCTATATATCGGCTGGGGACATCTCTGCGCTGCTGATCCGCCTCCGCTTGGGGTGGTTTCCTGCTGGCTCCATTGTGGACGGGACTCTCTCTGCTGTGTTGGATCCACTTTGGACTGGACTCTCACGGTTGTGTTGGATCCACTATCGATTGAAATTTCACAGTATCATGTTAGACCCGCTTGACATCCATTGCTTTCGGTTCCCCTAGGGGGGGTTGCCCACATATGCGGTCCTCTCCAAGATTTCTCATAGTCATCATTGTCACCAACGTCCCACTGGGTGTGAGTTTTCCTTGCCCTTATGTGGGCTCTACCGAGGATGTCGTTGTGGTTTGTGTTGTGGTTTGTGCAGCCCTTTGAGACACTAGTGATTTAGGGCTATATAAATAATCATTGATTAATTGATTGATTTACTTTTGACCGCCTTCTCCTTGCTTTTTTGGAATGGAAAATAGTAACATTACCTATAGGCAGTCCGGCGGCAACTGTATGTGACATCACTTTCAACAGAATGTTAAAGATCTGGTACCATTTATTTTTAAGTAAATCGGTACCTGGTAGTACCGACAGAATTTAGTTAGTGCCTATAAAAGTACAGAATTTGGTACCCATCCTACATCAACATCGTTTAAATGCTAATCTGCTTTCCAACTCGAACAATATTTGACATTTTATTTGGTGATAGATAGAAACCGCATGCTGTGTATTATATAAGAATATAAACAAATACTTAATTTTTATCTATTATTATTTCATCATGTAATTGATTTTATTGTGTTGGATTTAGTCCGAGGTGGGTAGAGTAGCCAGAAATTGTACTCAAGTAAGAGGACTGTTACTTTAGAGATGTATTACTCAAGTAAAAGTAAGGAGTAGTCACCCAAATATTTACTTGAGTAAAAGTAAAAAGTATGTTGTGAAAAACCTACTCAAGTACTGAGTAACTGATGAGTAACCTGATTGTTTAATGATTACGGCAACACATAATGCACAAACACATAAAAAAAGCAATGAGCAAATTCAGAGCCAGGAATATCTTTTAAGCAACTAAAACAATAATATACATGTATATTAAATAATAATACATTAAAATAAAAAAAATAAGACAAATTGATCCAGAATGACTTAATGGGACCATAGGCTCAGTAGGCATTCATTGATTGATTGATTGAAACTTGTATTAGTAGATTGCACAGTACAGTACATATTCCGTACAATTGACCACTAAATGGTAACACCCCAATAAGTTTTTCAACGTTAATCAATTACTTAATAAATGACCAAGTCGAGGTGATCTACCTCATATATACATATACACACACACATATCATGTACATACACACACATATCATATACATACACACACATAACATATACATATATATATATAGAGAGAGAGAGAGAAAGAGAGAGAGAGAGAGAGAGAAAGAGAGAGAGTATGTAATTTATTTTATTTATTTTGCCGTTTTTTTCACATGTTAAATGTGTTTTAATGAATATACATGCATGTTTAACATATAGATTCCTATTTTTCATGAAGACAAGCATATAAGTTGGTGTATTACCTGATTCTGATGACTTGCATTGATTTGAATCAGACTGTCGTGCTGATAACGTCCACGTTTTTAAATGGAGGACAAAAAAAGTTCCTCCTTTCTAACTAATACCACATGAAAGTTGTTGGTTTTTGGCATCTTATTCGTCCAGCTTCCATATTCGTTTTTATACACTTTAAAAGAAATACATTGGCGGCAAACTCCGTAGCTTGCTAGCTTTTTTGCGCTGGTTTTCGGAGACTATTATTTTGTTAGCGCAGGCGCGATGGAGCAGCACTTTTATTGTGAAGACAGGAACTGTGCGATCAGCCTGTAGGCTTTTGACGGGAAGTACGGTTTAAATAAAAAGTGTCTTTTTTCCTTTACATTTTTGATTGATTGATTGAAACTTGTATTAGTGATTGCACAGTACAGTACATATTCCGTACAATTGACCACTAAATGGTAACACCCCAATAAGTTTTTCAACTTGTTTAAGTCGGGTTCCACGTGTGACGGTCATGTGACCGCCTGGCTCTGCTCAATTGGTCCAACGTCACTAGTGACTGCATGTGATTGGTGAAACGCAGGCATGCGTAGGTCTTACTTTGAAGGTATGTGACAAACCAAAACAAACATTAACAGATTGATAAAAATCAGTGGCGAGTAGCGAGCTGAATGTAGATAAATGGAGCGGAGTAAAAGTAGCGCTTCTTCTGTATAAATATACTCAATAAAAGTATGTTGCATAAAAACTACTCTTAGAAGTACAATTTATCACAAAAGTTACTCAAGTAGACGTAACGGAGTAAATGTAGCGCGTTACTACCCACCTCTGGATTTAGTGGTCCTGGAAGATACAAAAGGAACCATGTCCTCTTGGTGGTAGTGTTGTTGTTTTGAATTGAATTAAGTTTCAGTATCCAGAGGTATAAAGTATTACTGTTTCCAAACATAACACAATAAATTGCACATGTTCCGAAGTCTAATAGATGAATATTTTTTCAAGGAGCAATCTGGGTATGAGTGGAAATGTCTTGTTATGCTAATGTACATTTTAAATTTCGCACAGTATTTGTGCTAAAGAGACACCTGTTGGTATATGGAAGCTGCCGACTGCGTACACAACAATGACTTGAAATGGGAGCGGCTGAACTCTGATCCGATTAGGAGATGAACAATATCACAAGCGGTCTCACAGAGAGCACAGTGAAACGTGTATACCCTGAAAATCCCAGGTCATGTCATGGCTCATTCAGTTGAGCATATACATCTGTAGCGGTATTAGAAAATGACAGCGAGTTCAACTATTTGCAACCGGTTGTAAAAACTGTTATCACTTACATCAACAGTATTGTCATGCACTGCTGGTTTCCACTAAAAATCAGATTATCCATTGTTATGTGATAGCAATTATACAGCTTATCATACGAGCAAGTATGCATAATAAAGATAATTCCCCTGTGGCGAACCTCTGTATGGTGTATAGCCCCATCCCTCTTCAGCAGACCGACCGCCACCCCAGAGTGCATCTGATTAAATTAATTGAAAAGAAAAGCAAGTTGCATTGTAAAGCAATGTTATTGTTATTATAATTAGGAAGCATAGCTTGGACCTCTGTCTCTGTGGCCTGTTAGTTCATGGACTGAAGCCTCTAATGAGGTAACAGTCATGTGGTGTCAGCTACATTGGCGAAAAAGCAATGGATGAAGCGAAATTATAACCATGGTATGTTTACATGTGAAACAACTTTTCAAACTGGTAGATAATTAAGCCAGATCGTATTTGTTAATTGGTGTACTGTCACTGTGTTATATTTCGTATCCATTCCACTCTTGTTAAAAATGGAACCAATCATTTCCTATTCCTTTATTTATATTCTGAATGTTGGCTTCATTAGATATGTACACGTAGTCAGTAATAGATAAAAAATAATGATAATCCATTAGGTCTGTGCCGTTTGCACATGTTATTTTGGCCATTAGTTTAATTGACAACAGGTTTTGGGAGCCTGAAAACACAACGGCTCTCAAAGAATGGTTTTGAGAAAAGGGTAAATTCCGAAAACATTGTAAAAAAAAAAGTACTTCTAAGATACCAAGATTCTAAACCCGAAAATGGAGCCAAGCGTGTAGGTTTTAACAAGGTTTTAATCATCAGATTGTTTTCAGCAAGTTCTCTCTCAAGCAGGACGTGACTTTTCAGCCACGCCCGTAACCTTCTCTCCCCCTCTGCTCCTGGCCGCTTACTGTCACAGACAACAGATGATTAGACTAACGCGTACTTCCTGTGAAATCTTATCACCTGCCAGTTGTATCTCGCCTGCCAGATGGCGCTTTTCCTCAGTGCCATGGACAGCGGCGGTGACTTTTCCTCCTGGAAGCAGCGCTGACTACACCTCCCCCCACAGAGATGTAAACATCAAATTTGATTGATTGATTGATTGAGAACAAATTGATCAAATTATTTTATCAGTCATCTTGAGTCATCCAGCAGCTATAAAATTCTAAAATGTTATTGCTGAATAGATGATATGTCCATCATTAATCATTCCTGTGAAAATCATGCATGTGCCTGAAGTATGAAGAAGTGGGACTCTTCAGGTCTAGCTGCAGTGTGCTCAAACAACCACCAGGTAGAATCTGTGGGCAGATAATACTGTATGCTCTTTTTCTCTTTGGGACTTACCAGGTCTTATTAGGTTGGTAGAGTCTTCTTCACGCATTTGTATATCTTATTTATGTCAGGTCATTTATGTTGACACACACGCATAGGATGGACAGTTCTCTCTCCATCGTCTGTCTTTGCAGAGCAATCGTTTCCTTTTTCACAGCCATTTGTATTTATGTTAGTTTGCACGCAAATTTCAAACGTAATGCAAATCAGCCGTATCAAAACAGTTTCATTTTGAATAGATCACATGGCATTTGCAAAATGATTATATCTGCCTCTTCTCTTCCCACTATTGCGGGCGTTCTGATAATCAGCATATACTGTAATCTGCATATAAATGAAGCCAGACACGCTAAATGAATTGCGCCCGCTATGTTGCACATTTTTAAGACACACTCTTCTTGACCTCTGTGAAAAATGTCAATGTTGATGATGTGGTAATATTCCAGGCTCACACAAGGTCTCTGTCTTGTCTTTATTGCACGAGATGCGATACAACCACACAGCACACCCCGATGTGTGTCTTCCTTCATTTCCCGCCATTATTTTCTATAATCCACGTCAGTGACAATCATTGGTACTTTAACTTTTAACTACCCAGTCCCCCCCCCCCCCCCCCCCCCCGTCTGCCCCTCCGTGTTTGAAGTGTTTTAGGTCTCGTCTTAAGACCCACTTTCATTCTTTAGTTTTAACACTACGTGAGCTATGTGGTCCTCTGTTGTCCTCAGTGTTTTTAAAATTTTGATTTCTATGTAATGTTTTAATTGGTTTTACCCTTTGAAATCTTCCATCCATCCATCCATTTTCTACCGCTTATTCCCTTTGGGGACGCTAGTGCCCATCTCAGCTACAATTGGGCAGAAGGCGGGGTACACCCTGGACAAGTCGCCACCTTATCGCAGAGCCAACACAGATAGACAGACAACATTCACACTCACATTCACACACTAGGGCCAATTTAGTGTTGCCAATCAACCTATCCCCAGGTGCATGTCTTTGGAAGTGGGAGGAAGCCAGAGTACCCGGAAGGAACCCACGCATTCACGGGGAGAACATGCAAACTCCACACAGAAAGATCCCAAGCCCGGGATTGAACCCCAGACTACTCAGGACCTTCATATTGTGAGGCACATGCACTAACCCCTCTCCCGCCATGAAGACTTTGAAATCTTTTTTAATCCTATTTATTTTTATATTGTTTTTATATTTATTTATTTGTTGTTTTTATTCAGGCATCGATGGTGATAAGGATAATATTTGAATATTGTTTTTAATATTGTTGTGCAGCACTTTGGAAACATTTTTGTTGTTTAAATGCGCTATAGAAATAAAGTGGATTGGAATGGATTGGTTCAGCAGGCCAAAATATTTTATTTGGCCTGCTGAACACCACCCAAATAGTCTTGATGAAATCATTAGAACGAGGAGTGATCATGTATGCAGTAATCCCGCCACCCCCTAGGGGGCAACAGCGAGGCATGTTTGTCACAGTGAAGCAGCAGTTGGGTAAGTAGAAGAAGACGACTCATTCAACCGTGAAAAAAATCTCAATAAATTGCCATAATCAAACTTTTAACAAAGACTAGACCACGAAAAATGAATGTTTTGCCCCGAGGAAGTGCTCAAGTCGTTGTTTCCTGTTGGATCTTTTAAGTGACGCACACATTGATCCAGACAAGCAGCAACAATGTTACAAATCCCTGCGTGTAAGCTTCATCACCAAACTTGGTCAAACATTTGTAAGTAGATATTTTTCATACAGATATTGAATTTGTTTTGTGTTGAAATTGCTGATTTTTAGATTTTTTTGTGTTAGTGGATGTGTGGTTTTTTGTCTGAGAGAAATGCTCAAACCTCATTTAATACATATCGTGCAAAATTTGACCAGGTGAAGGCGACAAGGCTAATAATGATGAGTCACGTACAATAGTGTGTGAATGTTGTGTAATTTCTATATGTGTAAACATTCGTAGTTTATTGTGTGAATATATTAACAGTAAACCTTCCATTTTATTCATGCAAAAAACACAACTGACGTTATATTTTTATGTTTACATTGTACCATTAGATTGGTTCATAATGGACTGTAGTTGAAGATGTCAAGAAAAGCTAACACTATTTATTGATCTTGTTCATTTTGAACACATACATACAAGTGAATGAAAGGCATTCTTGGTCAAAAGCCATACAGTACATGTCACACTAAGGGTGGGTATAAACTGTCATAAACCCGTGCCATTTAATGAAACCACAGTAATCAATAAGGGAAAACAAATTTCAAGGACATAGTTGCACCGCAACACAACATAAACACAATGGAACGACTTCCCAGAATTCCCTGCATCACCAACTCTTCCGGAACGCTACAATATTTTTTAGTCTCACAAACCTAAATGAAGAAAAATAATTCAAAATAAAAAACATCGATCCTCAACAAAAAAAATAAAGCTTCTTTTTGTTCATACTGTTAACGAGCTGCACGCGCTTGAAACGGGTAGCGAGGGCAGAATTATTTATGTATTGACAGTGCTGTGTGAAAGCTGATGTGTTAACTTTGCAATTAAGTAAACAAAGTCTCAAAGACATATAACCTGCGGAGGCACTTTCTAACGAAACATCCACATTTCGATGTCTGGCCCCTGAGCCCTCGGGCTCTTGAAACTGCAGCCCTCTTCCTTATGTAGTTGAATAGCCCTGCTGTTTATATATTAGGGCTGTGAAATGATTATTTTTTAAACCACATCAATCACATTTTGGAATTAAAAAATTCATCACTTTTATGATTAAAATTTGCTGTAGAAAAGACCCCAATATTTGTACACAAATGCAGTTTTATTTTCATAATGTCATTAAGGAACAGTTTTATATGTTTTACTTTCATGCATGTCATTTATTCGCACAAAACTTGGTAACATTTTTATTTACATTTTTTTCAGGCTATGTTTTGGAGTGAAATTTGCTAGTAATCACACCAGCCAGAGTCATCCCACTCATGTTTGTACTGACATATATATTAAGACAAAAGAGCTTGTTTGGTCAAAATAAATTGCATGATTAATCTAAGTGTGTACATGATTAATGCGATACATTTTTATGAGTAATCACGTGACTTAATTCATACATTTTGACAGCCCTAATTTAAATACACGCAAACGTTTTAGTACAGGGGTGTCAAACTCCTTTTAGATCTGGGGCCACATGGAGAAAAATCTACTCCCAAGTGGGCCAGACTGGTAAAATCATGGCACGATAACTTAAAAGCAAAGACAATTTCAGATTGTTTTCTTTGTTTAAAAATAGAACAAGCACATTCTGAAAGTGTACAAATCATAATGCTGGGGGGAGGCTTTACACTTACATGTTGTGGTTAATAGTATTCTATCTTTATATGTCGTTATTTATATTTTCCGAATAAATTATGTGATAATGTTCATCAGTCAACTTTTTGGTGTTCATTGTCAATCTATCAAGATAAAAAAAAATTCTATAAAAATCAAATTACAGGATGTTATTTATGTAGTTTGCTCATTTTCCTTGACTGATGTACTAATATAATGTGGTTTATTTTGTACATATGTAGCATCATCTACAAAGACAAAGAATTGCTATTGCGACATCCAGTGGACACATTTGGAACAGCTGTTTCTTTCATTCAAAAAATTCAGGTTATTTTTTACACTTGGCAAACTCATCCCGCGGGCCGGATAAAACCTGTTCGCGGGACTGATCTGGCCCTCAGGCCGTACGTTTGACACCCCTGCTTTAGTAGATCCGGCCCTTATTCTAAATAGCATGGTAATAATCCGGTCAAATCTGAATTAAGACAAGTCTGAATAATTATTGATGTTAACTAATGCTATTGCTCCACTTGCAAGCTCTTATATAATAGTCCAGTGGTTCTCAAATGGGGGTACGCGGACCCTTGGGGGTACTTGAAGGTATACTAAGGGGTACGTGAGATTTTTTTTAAATATTCTTAAAATAGCAACAATTCAAAAATCATTTATAAATATATTTATTGGAAACAGCAACGATTCAAAAATCCTTTATAAAAATATTTATTCAATAATACTTGAACAAAATATGAATGCAAGTTCATAAACTGTGAAAAGAAATGCAACAATGCAATATTCAGTGTTCACAGCTAGATTTTTTTGTGGACATGTTCCATAAATATTGATGTTAAAGATTTCTTTTTTTGTGAAGAAATTTTTATAATTAAGTTAATGAATCCAGATGGATCTCTATTACAATCCCCAAAGAAGGCACTTTAAGTTGATGATTACTTCTATGTGTAGAAATCTTTATTTATAATTGAATCACTTGTTTATTTTTCAACAAGTTCTTAGTTATTTTTATTTATTTTTTTCCAAATAGTTCAAGAAAGACCACTACAAATGAGCAATATTTTGCATTGTTATACAATTTAATAAATCAGAAACTGATGACATAGTGCGGTATTTTACTTCTTTATCTCTTTTTTTTAACCAAAAATGCTTTGCTCTGATTAGAGGGTACTTGAATTAAAAAAAATGTTCACAGGGGGTACATCACTGAAAAAAGGATGAGGACCACTGTGATAGTCAGTGGCCACACCCAGGACAGTGGAGTCAAGTCGCCCTGATATGATTGTGTCCTTATTACTTCCAATTATCGCTTCAAATCAATTGCAAATGTGTTTACAAACATAGTGTTCCACATATCCAGGAACTAATCTGCTCATCTGTTTGTTTTTGTGCTGCATCATGATCGTAAAAAGTTGAACAGAGACTGAGTAAAAACGTGTCCAGCAGCATTTACTGTTATATCAATAACAACTGGTTCTTATTGCCCTTGTTGCTGTACCAGACATTTGAACCGTGGCCTTTTTTATCACACTGGCTTCTATTTACACTTTCAAGTGCTCAGCAGTACGTGTCTTAATAACAAATTGGCTCATATATACCGAGTCCAATACTGTAACAAAAATGTTCTCGCCGACAAAATTGAAAAAAGGAACAAATCCACTTGTGAGTGTGTGTCTTTTACAGCCATGCGTCCTGATGTTATTGCCATTGTAAAGCAGAATTGTCAAAAACTGCATCCATTGTTGCCGTGTAGGACGTGCTTGAGGAAAATGACAAGGCACTTGCACTGTAACGCCCTTTTAAGGACTGCAGCCATAATCAAAAGCGCTTAGCTTCTCTGAGCTGTCAGCTGCAAAATTGCTGAGTAAAGGTGTGTGTGTGTATGTGTTGATGACGTGACAAGGGGGGGGGGTCAATTAAAAAAACAGCTGTGCCCTATCCCTCAGTAAGCCCTCCAGAATTTCTTTTCACCCCCCTCTCCTTTCATATCTGAGCCCCATCGCATTACTCCTTCACTCCCCACCTACCTCAAACCCCCTGCTGCTCTGTAAGCTGCCTGAAGCTTCCAGGCGCCTGCTGACGGATCTAATGCTCTTCCGAAAGCACACTGCACACATGTAAACACACACACATTGCCTACCCCTCAAATACTGTAAATGCTCATTTGCCCCCCACTGCTTGATGCAATTTTGGCAGACGGGTACAACTTGGCTGGCCAACTTTCACTACTTTCTCCCGTTCCCTGCTGTACCTGTTAATGACACACATCAGCCGGCTCCCACTATGGTGGGCACAATTAAAACGTGGCGGGAGGTTGGAAAATTAGGCGCTGAAAAACGGAGTCCACATTTTTATTAAGTAAATTGACAGCAAGCAGACTGAAATAATTGTTGTTGTTTTTAACTGAAATGCAGTTTTAAACAACTTACAATACCACATGTTTTTGTGTAACCCTTAGTAGGCAAGACATACAGTAGGGAAGGGATTTATTGAGCCCCATTCCTGAGGGGACCTTACATGAGATGAACAGGGGCGGGGTTAATCATTTTGCAATCCAGTCTGCTAAAATGATGGAAAGTGCCACTCTACATTAACCTGACTCTCGCCAGATCCTTGGAGTTCGCTGAGCTCCGCACAAGGATCTGGGACCTCTCAGTAGGAGATGTATTTCAGGAGGCGGGGCCTTGTAAAAAAAAAAATTGTATGTTATTGGATAAACCACTTGTCCGGTGGTTTAGGGGCGGCATGGCGTAGTGCAGGGGCGCTCACACTTTTTCTGCAGGCGAGCTACTTTTCAATTGACCAAGTCGAGGAGATCTACCTCATTCCTATTTATATTTATTTATTTATGAAAGAGACATTTTTGTTAACAAGTTAATGGTGTTTAATGATAATACAAGCATGTTTAACACACATAGATTCCTTTCTTTCATGAAGACAAGAATATAAGTTGGTGTATTTGATTCTGATGACTTGCATTGATTGGAATTAGACAGTGGTGCTGATAACGTCCGCATTTTCAAATGGAGGAAAAAAAAAAGTCCTCCTTTCTGTCCAATACCACATGCAAGTGGTTGGATTCGGCATCTCATTTGTCCAACTTGCATACTCGTTTTTAAACACTTTGTTATGAGAGTAGCATATGTGTGTGGCCCTTTAATGTCTGGCAGCAGGTGAGTGACGTCAGTGACTGTGCAGGTGGGCAAGCAAGTGAGAAAGCGGTCGCTGAGGGCGGGGGAGAAATACATTGGCATCAAACTCCGTAGCTTGCTAGCTTGTGCACGCTAGCTTTCTGAGACTCTTATTTTGTTAGCACAGGCAGGATGAAACAGGTCTTTTATGGTGAAGACAGGAACTGTGCAGTCGGTCTTTAGAGTTTTGACAGTAGGTACGGAGTCTCTAGAAATAAAATGTGTTTCTCTGCGTCCGCCCTGTTAGTGATTTTTTTCTTAAATATGAGCTCGCAGCAGCCAGCGTCATCTCACAAGATCCTCGGGTGCCGAGAATGTCAAACAACTGACGAAAGTGAAGTCTTGGTATGATTGATGATTGCTCATTTTTATGTATATTTTTTAATGCCTGGCTTGAGATCGACTGACACACCCTCCGAGATCGACCAGTCGATCGCGATCTACGTAATGGGCACCCCTGGCGTAGTGGGTAGAGCGGCCGTGCCAGAAACCTGAGGGTTGCAGGCTCGCTCCCCACCTATTGACATCCAAATCGCTGCCGTTGTGTCCTTGGGCAGGACACTTCACCCTTGCCCCCGGTGCCGCTCACACTGGTGAATGAATGATGAATGAATTATAGGTGGTGGTCGGAGGGGCCGTAGGTGCAAACTGGCAGCCACGCTTCCGTCAGTCTACCCCAGGGCAGCTGTGGCTACAGATGTAGCTTACCACCACCAGGTGTGAATTAATGATGGGTTGCCACTTCTTTGGGAGCGCTTTTGTTACGTTTTGGAGGGCGCATAGCGATGCGCGGAGGTGTCGGCCCCAAGATGCCAAAGATGGGAGCAAGCAGGTGTGAAGGTAGGAACTGGATTTAATTATAAAATACAACAAAACACTTGACAAAGGAAAAAGAAAAGGTGTGCCACCGCACGGAAAGTTAAATGCTAAGCGTTAGCAGGGGTAGAGTTCTCAAGTCCAAAAATAGAGAGGCGCAAGCCGAGCGCGCGGAGGACAGCTACGAATTAGCAGGCTTAGAAAAAACGAAGAACATACGTAACTGTCGCATTGAGTGAACGAAACAGCCAGGCTGAACCTCGGTAACAGGTGGGCTTAAATACAGAGAACATAATTACAAACCGGTGTGTGAACGGAGCGTGCAGGAGGAGCAACTTAAGTTGTCATGGTGACCATACAAAACAAGGAAGTGCGCTAACAAACGGGATCGGTAGAGACCAAAACATAGTAGGGGAATACCAAAGGACTTAAGCAAACTAGATGTGTGATCCGGAAACCAGATCACAACAGCTTTGACTATCTACAATAGAAAAGCGCGATATAAATCTAATCCATTATTATTATTATTATTATTATTATTGTCCGTTATCTTGAATGACGTGCTACTTCAACCACTCACATCGAAATCAACCCACGGCGCTGATGAGAACAGCTGGCTTATTGGATAACGACAGAGTGAAAAGTTAATTAATGCTTTCAATACCGTTCTTTGTTCATCTTCTAAATAATTAATATTCGATCGTGTTACGTGCGGGACGCATCATGATGCGCGTGAAGTGTCACCTCAAGATGCTGCAGGATGAGGAGCAGGCAGAATTGAAGGTAGGAGGTTGTTTAATATAAAATATAACAAAAGAACACTTGTACAAAGGGTAAAAATAAAGGTGTGCCAATGCACTGATAGCAAAATGCTAATAGTTAGCAAGAGTCGAGTTCGAAGTCTTTGGAGGCGCGTGCCGAGCGCGCGGAAGCTAAGCTAAGACTTAGCAAAGTACGAACAAAAGGCAAGGATATCACACGCAACTGTTGCAAGAAGCAAACAAAACGTCCAGACAGAACTCAGGTAGCAAGCGGGCTTAAATACAAAACGATAATCACAAACAGGTGTGTGTCAGGAGCCCGTGCAGGAGGAGCAATTAAGTTGCCATGGTGATAGAAACAAACAAGGAAGTGTTCAAACAATGGGATTCGGCAGAGTCAAGAAATGATCAAAACACACAAAAAAGGATACAAACATAAACTGCAGATGTGATCCAGTCCCGGATCACAACAGATCGATGTCACAAAACAGTTGCAATAGCAGAATCAATGTCAGCACACAACTCCTCGCTGCGTGCCGCCATTGTTGTTTGAAACAAACAGTCGCTTCGGCGCTACGTCACATCTATGAAATCCCGCTCTGCGGTCCTCATTGGTTCATTATTTGTTGCTATCTTAAAGGAGTTTGCATTGCTCTCGATCCCAGATCCTTGTGTGGAGCTCGGCAAACTACAAGGATCTGGTGAGAGTCAGGTTAATTCTACATAGCAACGGATGCTGTGGTCAAAATTGGAAGTGCCACAGAACACATTTTAAGATTTTCAATAATCTACTTCTATCTGGCACCTAAAGTGGATAGTCCGGGTTAAAAATTGTCACATTTCAGTTGTCAGGTAAATCGCGACTAATTGGGCTGTATGAATCCTCTCCCAAATGTTGACTTACTGGCAAAACATCAAGAAGGTTCAAAACCAACATGACAGAGCATCTTTGGGGCAATTCTGTGTGGATTTTTTTCCAAGTGCTCTAAAGTGTCCTCCATGACTAACATGTAATGTTGATTGTTTTCCAGTCACTCTAAATTTGCTGAGTCCTGGGTTCAATCCCAGCCTCGGGATCTTTCTGTGTGGAGTTTGCATGTTCTCCCCGTGAATGCGTGGGTTCCCTTCGGGTACACCGGCTTCCTCCCACCTCCAAAGACATGCACCTGGGGATAGGTTGATTGGCAACACTAAATTGGCCCTAGTGTGTGAATGTTGTCTGTCTAGCTGTGTTGGCCCTGCGATGAGGTGGTGACTTGTCCAGGGTGTACCCCGCCTTCCGCCCGATTGTAGCTGAGATAGGCGCCAGCGCCCCCCGCAACCTCAAAAGGTAATAAGCGGTAGGAAATGGAAGATCAGGACTCCAGGTGCAACAAGGTGGCTACTCACCGTTCTTTGGGCATCAGTTGCAGAAACAATGTCACTAAAGTACATATATCTGATGAATAAAGTACCACAACCTTACCTTGAAAACTCCTCCAGTCTTGCAATCTTTGTCGGCCACAATTGTTTATAAGCTTGTAATTTTACACCCCGAAGATGCAGGCTCCATGACAAACATTTCCCATTTCTCACTGGCACTCATTGGAGGCGGACACTCCTTTTCCCTCTCCCTTATCTCTCCTGATTACTTTTTTTGTTTCATCTTGTCTTAACTTTCTTCTTGACTCATTTTTCACTGCTGTCTAAAATCTAAAACAATAAAATTGATCAACTGGCCTCTCAACAAAATTGACAAGATTTCAAGATTGGGGGAACCTGCCTGTCGGTTGTTGCTGGCCTCACGACGGACTCTTGGGAGAATAGGAGTGCTGCGTGTCTGGCGACCCTTCAGTCGAGGAGGCTGAAGATATCTCCCTATTCGGAACCATGATAACAGGACATCTGCTGATTGGAGTAGGTGTTGCTCTGGTGTATCGACAAATTGGAAGATGCTGGCAGCCGTTTAAAGTACCCTAAAGCTGCCACAAATGATTGATGGATGCGAGCAGAACAGTGGGCACTCAGATTTGTGCGATTTTGGACAATATTGCAATCCTTGGCGACATCTTGGAGACGCCGGCTGCTCTGATGGTGAAGTATGATGAATTTGAGAACAGACAACTGGGGTGAAAGTTTAAACTTATTTATGCTCGCTGAAACACAAACATTCTAATCTAGATTGTTTTTCCCTGGCTGCAAGTGACATGAAAAAGGTCATTACTTTGAGACTCTGCCAGAGGACAGTGCAGTGAATACGCAAAAAAACTTCTTCCATGTTTCTCATGGACACACACCTGTTGTTGTTGAGATATTGTTGGACTGACTGGTTGTGCTTTCGCGTTTTCGAGATCACCAAGATCGTGGAACAGAGACACGCTGCAGGCAAACACACACACAAAAGCATCTATAAAAAAATACACCCTTACCCCAACACCTATGACATTCCTTCGATGCGTCACACCACGTAGTATGATGGAAAACTGAGCAGCCATAATCCGGGCTGGATTCCTGCCCCTTCCCCTCTTGTTGCAAGTCTTGAGTTGTATGTCATAGTGTGTACGTATATTAGAGATGCGCGGATAGGCAATTATATCCCCCGAAACCGCATCACAAAAGTCCTCATCCACCCGCCACCCCCCCGAACCAACATTTCATCAAAGCCACACCCACCCGCCACCCGCCCGTTGTTATATATCTAATATAGACGATGCAAGGCATTAGTGAGGTTAGAAAGTGTAACTCCCTCCAAATAGCACAGACACAATGGCTTTCTTGAACTGATTTAATTGAAGGCTTCCTTTCCCTTCAAATTCACAGTGAAAACTGTAATAAATAAAGCAGGTTACAAACGTAAAAATAATAACATGCACAGCATGTGGATCAAACATGTAACCAAGTAAAATACCAACAAATGACAAATACCTCGTTGGCCACACCCGGAAGTAGCTTCCTTACATCCGTCGACAGACCAAACGAGACACTTCAAAATAAAAGTATGCCCTCATACTATTTCAAAGAGTGCTGCTCGTTTTTCGTATGTGGGTAACAACATTTAACTATTTATAAATGGTTGATTTCTATAGGCTGGTAAGTTAAAGTGTTGTACCTGACAAGTTTGGGCTACCTTGCTTCTGCAGCCTTCATCAGAGGTGTCACGTGATGTTAGCGTGACGTCGTCTGTGATGTTGTCGGGTACAACACTTTACCTACTCGCCTATATAAATCAGCCATTTATAAATACACGTCAGTAGGCTAAACGAACCTCTTCAACATAACATTTAACTATGTATAATGTAGCGGCTTGCTACGGGGTGCTAGCCAATGACTTTGGCTGGAGGGCGGGACTTCCGGGAGAGATAGGGAAGTGACGTTATCGACAGAAAGTGAGAGTTTGTGTTGTCCCGGTAAAAGCGTTGGAGACACGAGAGCTGTTGTGTGGTTGTATTACATCTTGTGCAATAAAGACAAGACAAACTAAGAAGTTTTACGAGCCTACATTCCTGGGATTATTACAATATATATTTCCGAATTGGTTCAACCGCCACCCGCCCGAATCTATTTAAAATCTATTTTTTCGTCATGTCACGCGCCCGATCCGCGGTTTATCCGCGGACTCCGCGGTCGTGACCGCAGACCGCGCATCTCTAACGTATATGTACTTCACTATGGAGTTTTTTTCTCACTCCAGATTGGACCCCCTCCTTAAAGGGAGCCCAGTCAGAAATCACTTTTTTTTACCCTGCATCTACTTGTTTCCCATCTTTTACGGGGTGCCGTAAGTGGCGACCCATCACCGTTCCTGTTCTGTTCCCTGTGCATTGGTGTTTTACGGGATTTTTGATTTTTAGGAATACAGAATTTGTAATACTGCTTTAGGAGCACTTGTATTAAGAGAAGAGGAGCTACACTTCCATGTGTATATAGCAGTTTCACGCATTTATAACGCAAAATGTGGATTGTCACGATCATGCTTGGATTGTCAAAGATATTGTACATGAATACATGTTTCTGACATTCTGTACTTTACACGTTGTATAACTTAGATGTAGATTTTTTTGGGGGCATGTTAAAAACAAAGCAAAAGAAAAAAATATGAAAAATGGAAATATTCTAGATAACATTCAAGTAAGGTACAGAAATAGAAAAACAAATATTTCACAGTGAAACCACATGAAAAATGAAAACAATACATAACGGTTGTTTATTTTGTATCCTAAAAGGAGTTGGAACAAGTGAAACACATTTACTCTCACCCCTTATTTTATCAATCAAATAACTATCTTTCTTATCATCATTATTATTATATACAATAATACATTTACCAGTCTTATCACAATATATCATCAATAATATTTTACCCTATTTACATCCTTTTCATAAGTACAATATACAAATACTGTATATAGTCACATAAATACAAGTACTAATTGATGGTAAGGCCAACCAATAACAAGTAAATAACTCCCCAAATAAATAGAATAATAACAATAATGTAAACATGTTGCGATTGTTAGAAACCCTTGTTTTTCTACATAATGAAAATCATGTCTTTGTATCCTTTGTTTAAAAACAGAATTAAGGTTGGACATTCTTTAAATTCCACATCCAAACTGTCCCATTGTTTAACTCACATATTAAAACTAGGGGTGGGCAAATTAATGCGTTAATTACGAGTTAACTCATCAATCTATTAACGCCAACAATTATTTTATCGCACATAACCCTAACCCTAACCCTAACCCTAACCGTATGTTGTTTAGATGCTTTTATTTTGTTAACGCTTTTTCTTAGCAAGATGGCGACGCCCGGACGTGCTTCGGCGTCGAGGGGCTCTTGGTAAAGAGGGAACACTTGGCAAAAATACCGGACAATTCTGCAAATTTCATGGCTGGCTTACAGCGTGGTCACTCCGGGATCACTTACGACCGCCAGACAATTCTGGATGTGGATAGATCGGGCCGTTTTGGACTGAATGACGCGTGCTTGCTAGACCGGCTAGCTAGCATGGGAATACTTTGCCAGCTACATCCAGCGGCCTGTGAAGCAGCGGAGTATGTGTTGTCTGTCTATTTATGAATAATGCAGACGAGGAGTGTTGGCTGAGTTCTTAACGTTTACTTCCAGAGCGTGCATATCACAACATACAAGATGCCGTCATGGCGACACACAACCTATACCGGACTACCGCACATGCTCGTCACTCCTGTTGCATGCTGGGTAGGGTAGTTCTTTTTTTCCCTGGCTCATAACTTCACAATATAGTACCATGTATATGATGCGTTCAGTTTATCAAAGCACCAAGCAAACAATCGGAAAATTCCCATCATATCAATTCCTAGATATGGTCATGATTGTTTTAAGTGCACTACGCAGAATAAACACAACATTATTAATATTACTACTACGGATAATTTGATCAAAAATTCCCTAAAACAGCCCACTACCTATAATATAGGTTTTTTAAACATAAGATCCCTGATAAAAAAAAATGTTTCTGCTGTTACCTCAGAAATTGCCTGTTCAGATGTTATGATTGTGGCTCAGAGATTTGTATGTAGATTATATTTATTTTCCATAACAAACAGGATAACCTAAATACCCTGGCAGAGGCAATAAGCTTAAATGTTTGTATTTACATTTTTTGAGTTGATTTTCATAAAATATGCTATTTAACTGCTACTGGTTAACAAGGATTGATTTAAATTGTGTTTGCACAACAAATGTTTTGGTGCTTTTGTTCATGTGGGAGAATATTCCAATAAAGGTGCACTACACACTACTTTTGAATTCATTATTGGGCTTTGCGTATACAATGCAGTTAATCGCGATTAATCTAAGAAATAGTGCGATTAACTTCGATTACAATTTTTAATCGTTGCCCAGCCCTAATTAAAACACAAAAGCTTATTCGTGTTGTGCGTACATTTTGAATCGTAGGATTGACATTACTCCTTTAATTTGTGACCGCCTTCCCTTTCAACGAACGTTTGCACATTCCCAGGCAGTGAATTATTTTTTTTTTGCTTTATATGTAATTTTGTTTTGAATGTGAGAAAAATATATTTGTGTGATCCCTATATCCTGCCTTATGAATGGCCCTTATTGCGTTCTTCTGCAGGGTGATGAGTGGATATAGTCTGCTTATGTAATCATTGCACCAAACTTCTGCACATTTGTGCAAGTTAATGACATTATGATCTCTGCATGACAATGTTTTAACCTTCTCTACCTACCTATTAATAAAATGTAGTATTCAGCCTGTTAAACATTATACAATTGCGGATGATCAATCTGAGCAAGTTATATAATAATATACCATAGCGATAGTAATATTGTGTAGTGAACTGTAATTACCCAATGTGGGCTGCAGAGAGCATTGGCAGACATGCCTACAGTGTTAAACCTAGTCTCATTAGTTAAGAAGAAGACTAGATTGTTGAAAGAGAGAAAGTTTTCCTCTATCACATCGCTGTTGCCATTACAATAAACTTAATTTTGATCTGCCGGATAACATTTATTTAGCTAAAAATATCACATAACACAAAGTAACAGGAAAGCATTATCTACTGCAGGGGTCGGCAAACTTTACCACTCAAAGAGCCATTTTTACCCATTTCACAAATTAAAGAAGACAAAGGGAGTCGCAATCATTCTCGCGAATATCTGCTGGTTGTCCCCCATATAACAATGATAAGGGCGTGCCATGAAGCCATTGCCTTTGACGCCTTCTACAACATGTACAGACATCATGTCAGTACAGTAACATGTTGTATGTGGCTTCCGCAGATACACGTACACGACTGCAGGGCATACTGGGTGACACAGAGTACACTGAAGGTTTTGATATAAACAATTTTAACATTCTTACTAATATGCACCACACTGTGAACCCACACCAAACAAGAATGACAAACACATTTCTGGAGAACACTTTGCACTGTAACACTATATATACGCAACATAACAATTACCCAGAATGCTATGCAACCATTACACATTTTCCCAAACAACTGGACGGGTTGAGGGTCAAAACATTAATTGCGCGTTAAAAAATGATCGCCGTTAAAGGAACTTAAAGTTCACGTGTTATTATCGCGTTAACTTTGACAGGCCTAATACAAAGCCTTTTAGTTTTGCTCCAATGAAAAATAATACTGCTATTGTAGTTTAATAAGACTGTATCCAGAGGGCAATGATGGTGCTTTGCCAGCCTAATCAGTACTAATTCTATAAGTTCAGGTCCTTTAATTGGATCATTTGCATTTTTAGAGTTAATCAAATTGATTATATAATTAACAGTCCACTGCTTCTTCCCAATGTTAGCCAGACACATACTGCAAAGCCCACTGACAACCACTTGCTGTTTACTTCGAGGCATTTTAACTCTTGAGGGTGCGGGTATTATTGCATGTGTCTGGGGGGGAAAACTCCTTGCACAAGGTTGCAGAGAACCCCTGACATTGTGCAAACTGAGACAGCACTGATAGCACTGATAGAACTTGAGTGCTTCAAGGTTCAAGGACCTATGGGTATTGGCTATTAAGCATTAAGCTTTGATAGGTTATAATGGCTCGCGCTAATAATGGCTCATACAGTAAGTGAGAAAGGTCAGCTAACTCATACAGCATCTAACAACTTGCCTGGGGATTTTGTTTTCCTCATTTGAACATGGCCCAAACAACTCTGTCTTTTAAGGTTAAGATTTCCTGCTGATCCATCACCCATTTCAATTGTAACATACTATGCACAGTTACCATTGTTTTTGAGGACTGGCCTCAAGAAAGAGAGAATTGATACCTTATACTAAAAGCAAAGGTGGGTATTTGTAACGACTGACTTCACATTAGATGGTAGATAGAGAGCCTTCTAGGTAAAAGCTGACAGCTGTTTGCTCTGAGACTGATTTCAAAGTGATGATCAAAATGACAGTTAACCAGCTTCTGGGTAATCTAATCTGGGCTGGCGAGTGTCCACATCTACGCTTACTTGCTAAGTGTTAAAGGACATATTAAGGCTAATCTCTAGGTATGCCCATATGCACGGCATTAAGTTCAGACGGATTGAGAGGACAGGACATCATTACAGCACTTTCAAATCCCCACTAACACCATAGGAAGAGAGGAAGGTGTTGAATGGTAATGTTATTATTGTATTATTTGTTTCAGCATATTAACTCTCGGTTTTCAATGAAGTGTGCAAAAACAATACAGACAGCCGTGTTGTTAGCATAACCACATACTGTATACCAAGATCAAGTCAAGATTGAGGTTTTAAGGAGTCTAAGTAAATAATTAAACCAAGGTTTATGATACCGAGTAAATGAAACCAAGTCAAGACCAGACCCATGATTGGGCTTGTATACTGTTTATTTTATTAGTACACATTTACATTTTTTATACAGTATGCATTTGCCATGTCATCGTTTCCGCAATCTTTTTGTAACGTCACAATATTTATTCCTGACCATCTTGCTTTAATCATTTTTGCCAAACTCTTGTATCAATGACTGGAGATTAAGACTACAGCGTTGGAAGGTTCTAATCTCGATTTTGATAGCGCCACTTTCAATCCACGCAAATATGCTGTCATGCTTGATTTAATGATTTGACTCTTCTGAAACATGTTTTTTTTTTTCAACAAGGCGAAACACCAGTGGCTTTTGGTTGCAGCAGCTATGTGCTCTTGTGTTCCTTTGTATTTCTGTCTTTTTTTTATGTTTTTTTTTGCCTTTTGGTTTTGGGACTGCACAACAAGGACTGCCATTTTCAGGACTTCTGCAATACTATTTGGGTTTTTTTAGTGGACGTTTGTCAGTCAGTCTTGACTTGGGCGAGCCTTTTGGCCATGGTTATGTTTGCACCGGAGACCGTGGGGAGATATCGGAGTAGATGCAGGGGAAGAGACGGAGCTGCAGAGCTAGTGTTGACCGCCGGGATGGAAGAGCTTAACGGAGCCCTGGCTGGATGAGCATGGATCGGCCACTTCGAACTCCCTGGAGGGATTTTCTCGATTCTCGATTCGCTTCATGGACCTTGAGCAATGTTGATTCGGCTCTTTCAGTGGCTTTGTTGTCTGTCGCTGTTTCTGGCCATGCTGCCCCCTGTAGTCCAGCGTGGGTGGCACTCCACATCATGGAGCACCGCAGTGTATGTTGGTGCTGATATCATACTTGAGGTGGGCAGGATTGTTGGGGCGGGGTTTGGTGGTAGTGGGGGTGTATATTGTAGCGTCCTGGAAGAGTTAGTGCTGCAAGGGTTTCTGGGTATTTGTTCTGTTGTCTTTATGTTGTGTTACGGTGCAGATGTTCTCCCGAAATGTGTTTGTCATTCTTGTTTGGTGTGGGTTCACAGTGTGGCGCATATTTGTAACAATGTTAAAGTTGTTTATAAGGCCACTCTCAGTGTGACCTGTATGACTGTTGATAAACTCTGCCTTGTGTTCGCTCGTGTTTGTAAAAACCGCAGATATTATGTGACTGCTGTTTGTATGGATGAAAAGCGGACCTGACGACAGGTTGTAGAGGACGCTAAAGGCGATATTGTTGTCCGGGTGGAAATTGGGGAAATTCGGGAGAATGGTTACCCCGATTGATTTGTGGGAGGGGCACTGAAATTCGGGAGTCTACCAGAAAAATCGTGAGGGTTGGAAATTATGGCTGAGATGGTGCTTTTGTTTTGTTTTTTGTTTGTCTTTGCATGGTTCCATAAGTAATATGTGTTGCTCATGTTTTGGTTTTTCATTGTGTTTTTGTAGCCTTACGCCGAAATGGTGCAGCTGTTTGCATCAGCTCTGTGCTCTTTTTTATAATGTTGTTTATGTATTTAATGTTTCCCTCTTGCTTGCATGGGTTTTTACCTTATTTTTTCTTTGTAGACTTTTTGAATCTGAATTGCAACCACATAAATACACATTGTGGGTTAAATAAAGTCCACCCTATCCTATCTTCTCCACGACCACATGATGTGTCTTTTGATGGTGTTCTTTAACAATTGAGAAGCTACTCACTGCATTTGTTAGGTTAAATAATAACAACATTATAATAACTCGCAAACTGAAACATAATCACCCATGCAGCGGTTAGTTATATCCAGATTTTGCGCTTTTTTTCTGTGAGTCAATGTTTTAAAAATGTGACTTAAAGGGAATGACTATTCAACTGGTGCTGAGGGTGCAATTTCATTGCTAAATTGTGACACTGTTGGAATGTGAAGAAAAGTATGGAAATAATCACAATGTTCACTGAGGTTGGATTTGAACGCGCAATAGAGACCAAGACCAACATTCAGTATTACAAAAATATGTTTGTCCGAAATAATAGTAATGAATAACAGTGTACAAACATTAAGTCCTTTTTATTTATTATACTGTATGTATTATGCAGCGTAGTATTTGTCTTATTTTATATTTGTATATGTCTATAAAGACATTCACCATGCAGGACTTTCATATCCAGGTTTAGGGTGAACACTGCTAACAACAATGTGTATTATATTTATGAAATAGAAAATTGTGTTGTAAGGTGCGAGGTGTGTTTGTTAAATTCATGGTTGTTTTTACAAATGATGACAGATGTGAACGAGACTAATGTCGCACTAAACAATCCTATCAGCAGATGTCTATGTGTGATGACGTTAATGAGGTGTGGTCGAAATGTATAAGTATGTGTCAAAGAAAGGACATTTCATGACTTTTCTTAATTTGATTACATGCTATAGTATAGTTACGTTGTTATCATTTTATTGTACGTGTTTGTACATCTTTAATTTAGGTAACCAGGGACTGCTGAGGGAAATTAACTATTTAGCTATAATCTGGTGCAGAGCATATCTGACTTTGAAGTTAATGTCACCGTGCATTGTTTCTTCAAAAAAAGACTAAACTAAACTAAACACACGCGGCTAATCTTGGCAGGCTTTTGGCAGGACATCTTTTTGATGCACTTCATCTCCAAAATACTGCCACACTATTAGCACATCTCCACATTGGAGAGTCTTTGACGCAAACAGAGGTGGGTAGAGTAGCCAGAAATTGTACTCAAGTAAGAGTACTATTACTTTAGAGATTTATTGCTCAAGTAAAAGTAAGGACTAGTCCCCCAAATATTTACTTGAGTAAAAGTAAAAAGTATGTTGTGAAAAAACTACTCAAGTACTGAGTACCTGATGAGTAACCTGTTTGTTTAAGAATTACAGCAACAAATAATGCACAAAAACATAATGATAGCAACGAGCAAATTCAGAGCGAGGAATACCTCTTAAGCAACTAAAACAATAATATATATTAAATAATAGTACATTAAAATAAAAACAATTAAAGCACATTAAGCCATAATAACTTAACAGCACCATAGGCTCAGTAGGCATTGATTGATTGATTGATTGATTGAAACATGTATTAGTAGATTGCACAGTACAGTACATTTTCTGTACAATTGACCACTAAATGGTAACACCCCAATAAGATTTTTAAAGTTAATACATTTTTTAATAAATGACCTAGTCGAGGTGATCTACTTCATATATACATATACATACACACACATATCATATACACACACACATACATACATTTATATATACAGTATATAAATTATATTTATTTATTTTGCCGTTTTTGTTCACATGTTAAAGATGTTTTAATGAATATCGTGCATGTTTAACATATAGATTCCTATCTTTCATGAAGACAAGAATATAAGTTGGTGTATTACCTGATTCTGATGACTTGCATTGATTGGAATCAGACGGTATTGCTGATAAGGTCCACGTTTTGAAATGGAGGAGAAAAAAAAGTTCCTCCTTTCTGTCTAATACCACATGAAAGTCGTTGGTTTTTGGCATCTTATTTGTCCAGCTTCCATATTCGTTTTCATACACTTTACAAGAAATACGTTGGCGACAAACTCCGTAGCTTGCCAGCTTGTTTGCGCTGGGTTTCGGAGACTCTTATTTTGTTAGCGCAGGTGCGATGGAGCGGCACTTTTATTGTGAAGACAGGAACTGTGCGATCAGTCTATAGGCTTTTGACGGGAAAAACGGTTTAAATAAAAAGTGTCTTTTTTCCTTTACACTTTTGATTGATTGATTGATTGAAACTTTTATTAGTAGATTGCACAGTACAGTACATATTCCGTACAATTGACCACTAAATGGTAACACCCCAATACGTTTTTCAACTTGCTTAAGTCGGGTTTTACGTGTGACGGTCATGTGACCGCCTGGCTCTGTTTGATTGGTCCAACGTCACCAGTGGCTGCATGTGATTGGTGAAACGCAGGCATGCGTGGATCTTACTTTGAAAAACCAAAACAAATATTAATAGATCGATAAAAAAAAAGTAGCGAGTAGCGAACTGAATGTAGATAAATGGAGCGGAGTAAAAGTAGCGTTTCTTCTCTATAAAAATACTCAAGTAAAAGTATGTTGCATAAAAACTACTCTTTGCAGTACAATTTATCCCAAAAGTTACTCAAGTAGATGTAACGGAGTAAATGTAGCGCGTTACTACCCACCTCTGGACGCAAACAATATCTAAAGGTGAGGCACAAGACGGACTAATGTCGCACTACACAATCCTATCAGCAGCTGTCTGGGCGATGTAAAATGGAGATTAACTGAGCGATGTGGAATGACAATGCGGGACACTTAATGGTAACATCACGGAATGCTAACAACATTACTAACGGTTGTAGATGGGAGCGTCATTTTGACTAACTTTTGGCAGAACAACTTGCCCGTGGTTTCTGCACATGGAAGCTCTGTTCTACCTTTGAGAAATTAGCCAGGATGTGAGAAAGTATTTCCATCTATTGTCCATGTTATCATGGGGAGAGGTGAGTGAGTACTAGAATCCAGGGATCCCAAACCCTTTGACTCGGGGGCCACATTCGGTTAAAAAGAATTGCTAGGGGTCGGGCTGTGTGTGTGTGTATATATATATATATATATATATATATACACGAACCCCGTTTCCATATGAGTTCGGAAATTGTGTTAGATGTAAATATAAACGGAATACAATGATTTGCAAATCATGTTCAACCCATATTCAGTTGACTATTCTACAAAGACAACATATTTGATGTTCAAACTGATAAACATTTTTTGTTGTTGCAAATAATCATTAACTTTGAATTTGATGCCAGCAACACGTGACAAAGAAGTTGGGAAAGGTGGCAATAATACTGATAAAGTTGAGGAATGATCATCAAACACTTATTTGAAACATCCCACAGGTGTGCAGGCTAATTGGGAACAGGTGGGTGCCATGATTGGCTATAAAAACAGCTTCTCAAAAAATGCTCAGTCTTTCACAAGAAAGGGGTCTCTGTTGTCGTATTTTAGGCTTCATAATGCTCCACACGTTTTCAATGGAAGACAGGTCTGGACTATAGGCAGGCCAGTCTAGTACCCGCACTCTTTTACTATGAAGCCACGCTGTTGTAACACGTGGCTTGGCATTGTCTTGTTGAAATAAACAGGGGCGTCCATCATAACGTTGCTTGGATGGCAACATATGTTGCTCCAAAACCTGTATGTACCTTTCAGCATTAATGGTGCCTTCATTGATGACCTGGGCACTAATACACCCCCATACCATCACAGATGCCGGCTTTTAAACATTGCGCCTATACCAATCTGGAAGGTTCTTTTACTCTTTGTTCAGGAGGACACAGTTTCCAAAAACAATTTGAAATGGGGTTCGTCAGACCACAGAACACTTTTCCACTTTGCATCAGTCCATCTTAGATGATCTCGGGCCCAGAAAAGCCGGCGGCGTTTGTGGATGTTGTTGATAAATGGCTTTCGCTTTGCATAGTAGCGCTTTAACTTGCACTTACAGATGTAGCGACAAACTGTATTTAGTGACTGTGGTTTTCTTTGGTGTACCTGAGCCCATGTGGAGACATCCTTTAGAGATTGATGTCGGTTTTTGATACAGTGCCGTCTGAGGGATCGAAGGTCACGGTCATTCAATGTTGGTTTCCGGCCATGCCGCTTACGTGGAGTGATTTCTCCAGATTCTCTGAACCTTTTGATGATATTATGGACCGTAGATGTTGAAATCCCAAAATTTCTTGCAATTGCACTTTGAGAAACGTTGTTCTTAAACTGTTTGACTATTTGTTCACGCAGTTGTGGACAAAGGGGTGTACCTCGCCCATCCTTTCTTGTGAAAGACTGAGCATTTTATGGGAAGCTGTTTTTATACCTAATCATGGCACCCACCTGTTCCAAATTAGTCTGCACACCTGTGGGATGTTCCAAATAAGTGTTTGATGAGCATTACTCAACTTTATCAGTATTTATTGCCACCTTTCCCATCTTCTTTGTCATGTGTTGCTGCCATCAAATTCTAAAGTTAATGATTATTTGCAAAAAACAAACAAAGTGTTAATCAGTTTGAACATCTTATATGTTGTCTTTGTAGCATATTCAACTGAATATGGGTTGAAAATGATTTGCAAATCATTGTATTGCGTTTATATTTACATCTAACACAATTTCCTAACTCATATGGAAATGGGGTTTGAATATATATATATATATATATATATATATATATATATATATAAATATATATATATATATATATATATATATATATATATAAATATATATATATATAAATTGGCAGGGGTAGGGCTGTATATATATATATATATATATATACATACATACATACATACAGTCTGGTGTGCTGTGGGAGATTGTCATTTCACCTATTTAGGTTAAAAATATTTTTTGCAAACCAGTAAATGTAATCCGGAAATAATGTGCCGTTGTTGATTGTCGGTGCTGTCTAGAGCTCGGCAGAGTAACCTTGTTTTTTTCTTCCATATCAGTAGGTGGCAGCCAGTAGTTAATTGCTTTGTAGATGTTGGGAACATGGTTTGTTTCGACCCCAATTTGTATTTGGTATGTATCTAATACTTCAACCAAAAATAAACAAAACACGCGTGCAGCTAAGAAAAGGCGATGAAGCTTAAAGAAGGCTGTGCAAAACTGAACTGGCTACAAAGTAAACAAAAACTGAATGCTGGAAGACAGCAAAGACTTACACTATGCGGAGCAGAGACGGCGTCCACAAAATACATCTGTACATGACATGACAATCAAAAATGTCCACACAAAGAAGGATAAAAACAACTTAGACAGTCTTGATTGCTAAAACTTTGAACTGTTTAAACTGTTTTTAACTCTTTTTACTGCTTTTTATCCAACTAATTGCTCTTAAGATCATTTTTATCTGCTTGTTCTATGTTCATATCATATATATATATATATATATATATATATATATATATATATATATATATATATGTATATATATATATATATATATATATATATATATATATATATATATATATATATATATATATATATATATATATGTGTTTGGGGGCGTGGCTAAGAGGGAAGGATTTGATTGAAACTTTTATTAGCAGATTGCACAGTTCAGTACATATTCCGTATAATTGACCCCTGTATGGTAAAACCCCAATAGGTGTTTCAACTTGTTTAACTTGGGGTCCAAGTTTTTCAATTCATGGTACAAATATATACTATCAGCATAATACAGTTATCACACGAGTTAATCATCATAGTGTATATGTAATAGACTGATCTATGTTGTCTGTTGCCATCTCCTGGTGAATGTTAGCTATAGCGTTATGGGGTTGCTTTTTGATTGGCCAACGATTAACGTGTGCAGGCAAGTGAGTGAGTCTGTTCTGAAGCCCACAGTAAAGAGACGTAACTTCATCCCCTCGCCTGGTTATTGACTCCAACCCAATATATTACAATATACATTGAATTATTAACATTATTTACAATCCGGGGGGTGGGATGAGGTTGATATCAGTACTTCAGTCATCAACAATTGCATCAACAGAGAAATGGACTTTGAAACAGTGTATGTCTGACTTAGTAGGATATGTACAGCGAGCAGAGAACATATTGAGTTCAGATAGCATAAGAACAAGTATATACATTAGAAATACATTTGATTATTTAATTTAGGTTATTTACAATCGGGGAGATGGGATGTGAATAGATCGGGTATTAGTAAAGGGTTGAAGTTGCCTGGAGGTGTTGTGGTGCATGTACAGTAGATAGATAGATAGATAGATAGATAGATAGTACTTTATTCATTCCGTCAGGAGAGTTCCTTCAGGAAAATTACAATTTTCAGCACAATCCCATTCAAGATCAGACAAACATTACAGGGAGACAGAAAAGGATCGCTGACGGGTCTGCCGGCTTCCAGCGCCCCTTACAAAAAAAGATGAGATACAGGTAAACAAGGGGGCGGGGGGAAAAATAGAAGATTAAAATGAAAAAAAAAAAAATCGGTCTTAGCCTGGGCCTTGGAGAGGGGGTGCAGACTGAGGCCAAGGGGAAAAAAAACAAACAAAAAAAAAACAAAAACAACAACTCATAGCCATAGTACACATCCCTCTTCCATGTGTGTAAGAGGGAAACATCAAACATCAAAGAACACAGAGGACATTAAAGACATTAAAGCAGCAGATAAAACCAGATACATACAGCTATGAATAAAAAGTAAAAGAAACATATCCACTGTGGTGGCCTCTGCGGTGTTCCACGCCATCGTCCGCTGGGGAGGAGGGAGCATGGCCAGAGACAGGAGCAGACCCAACAAAGCAACCAAGACAGCTGACTCCACTCTCGGCCAGTGTCCAGTCCGCATGGATGAGCGAGGATACGTCCAAGGTGACTGAGGTGTCCGACACCTGCTCACCCAGCCAAGACACCGCGAAGCCTCTTCGTCCCAGCGCTCAGTGCCAGCTCCGCAGTCCTGTCCCCTCATCCGCATCTCCTCCAGTCCCTCCAAACGGACTCCGGTGTGGCAGACACCCAGCAGCTGGTCTTCATGGCCAAAAGGCTCCCGGGAGGCAGATCCAAAAGTCCACAAAAAAAGCACCACAGTGGTCACGAAAGTGCCACCCCTTGTCACACAGTCCCAAAGGGTCCCGGACCAAAAGGCAAAAAAATATAATAACACATGAAAACAAGAGGGAAACACAAAAGGATGATACAAGAGCACAGAGCTCCTGCCTACAGCAGCCACTACAGCAGCGCCATCTTGGGAAAAAAAAAATTAAAAAAAATAAATAAAAAAATGGCAGTATTGTTCTGTTTAAGAGTGTCACAACAGTGACTGCTGTTGTTGTGTGTTGTTGCCACGATGGGAAGACGTTAATGAAACTGCCTAACAATAAACCCACATAAGAAACCAAGAAAATTTGTCCCGGGAGGTTTTCGGTAGAGGCGCTGAATTTCAGGAGTCTCCCGGAAAATCCGAGAGGGTTGGCAAGTATGACTTAAGATGTGACTTTAAGGTTTTACTACTTACATGTAAAATACTACACGGTCTAGCTCCAGCCTATTTTGCCAATTGTATTGTACCATATGTCCCGGCAAGAAATCTGCGTTCAAAGGACTCCGGCTTATTAGTGATTTCCAGAGCCCAAACAAAGTCTGCGGGCTATAGAGTGTTTTCCATTCGGGCTCCAGTACTCTGGAATGCCCTCCCGGTAACAGTTCGAGATGCTACCTCAGTAGAAGCATTTAAGTCTCATCTTTAAACTCATTTGTATACTCTAGCCTTTAAATAGACCCCCCTTTTTAGACCAGTTGATCTGCCGTTTCTTTTCTTTTTCTCCTCTGTCCCCCTCACCCTTGTGGAGGGGGTCCGGTCCGGTGGCAATGGATGAAGTACTGGCTGTCCAGAGTCGGGACCCAGGATGGACCGCTTGCCCAGAGTCGGGACCCAGGATGGACCGCTTGCCCAGAGTCGGGACCCAGGATGGACCGCTCGTCTAGAGTCGGGACCCAGGATGGACCGCTCGTCTGTGTATCGGCTTGGGACATCTCTGCGCTGCTGATCCGCCTCCACTTGGGATGGTTTCCTGCTGGCTCCACTTTGGATGGGACTCTCGCTACTATATTGGATCCACTTTGGACTGGACTCTCACTATTATGTTGGATCCACTATGGATTGGACTTTCACAATATCATGTTAGACCCGCTCGACATCCATTGCTTTCGGTCCCCTGGGGGGGGGGGGGGTTTGCCCACATATGCGGTCCTCTCCAAGGTTTCTCATAGTCATCATTGTCACTGTCACTGACGTCCCACTGGGGTGAGTTTTTCTGGCCCCTATGTGCGGTCTACCGAGGAGGTCGTTGTTGTTTGTGCAGCCCTTTGAGACACTTGTGATTTAGGGCTATATAAATAAACATTGATTTATTGATTGATTGATTAATATATTTATGTATATGTATATATTTATTTGTTTTTTACCCCGCATAAACAGCTAAGGATACATTAACTTAAATATGTTATAGTAGTTTTTACGCAAACATCGGCATTAAAAGCAAGGTTGGCAGTTTGGGAATGGTAAAGCATTACACAAGCTGCACCAGCATGATTGTGATGAAAAAGCAGATTTTTTGCTGATTACTTGGGGACTTTCAAATGGTTCAATATGACAACCTACCCTCATCTGATTTTTTTGTCTCAAACTGCACCTGTGTTCCCCTTTTCCTTAGATACAGTAAGTGGTCTTGTATTTAATACGTGTTTGTTTGAATGAAAAAATTGCAAGCTTTTACTTGAACGGTGAGCCGCTGTGTTTAATTTTTTCCAGTTGCTATTTATGAAATGTGGGGCTCACAGTTACGCACGACAAAGCCGAAATAGAAACTGAAACGCAAAAATTAATGAATACTACTCACAATGATGGATCGTGCTCCCTGTCAATCCCTAGTTATGCATTAAAAAAGCTCTGAAATGAAGTCTTTATCAAAAGAGCCACAAGGTTCTCTTTATGGGATGTTTTCAAATAAGCAGAAGTTATTATCGTAGCTCCATTGGGAAATATGTATTTACAGCTTGCTTAGAGAGTAACCGGCAATAGTGTAACTGTTAACTATGTTTTCCCTTGTTATGGTGCATAATTGCATGCTCCTGTTATTACACCTTTCTATTGCTGCTAATATAGCAAAAGCCCATTAGGCAGTGCACTAATGTGAACAGTAACCTGCAGTGCAATGGGTGCACTGTTTAAAACTGAGATGCACGAGGACCACTGTAATGAGCGCTGGGCTAAAGAAGGTGGGCATTGTACCACAAGCAGACATGCTCAAGCTCTTAAAAATACAACATTGTCAACTTTGGCACTACGGCTGATGAATACAAACTCGCTGGCCACAGCATTAGGTACACCCGATCAAAACCAATACCTTAATCACAAATTCTTATTTTACAACTACAGTATAACACTGTACTTCTAATATTGCCATTTTGTTGTTAAATAATACATGCAGTTCATTATTGATGTACTATAAAGTACATATACAGTTATTGACACTAATGTATGTACAGTATATGTCGTTGGACTTGTAATGGGATCGTCTTTGATATCCTTGTGGGAGATTTTGCATTTGGAAAAAAGTATTTTGTTTGAGTATGTTTCTTGTGTGGCTTAATGGAAGTGACATTCAATGCATTATATAATTTCCTCTAATACTGAATACAGTATTCAATGGGCCTCTGCCACTACCGATCGGATCAGATTATGCCAAAATCACAGTTAAAATTACAATTAAAACTATGACTAAACTAAGCATTGGAATTAATTTTGGTTTGCACCATTAAACAATATTGTATTTCAGTGGATGATTTGTATAACTATTTAACTGCTTAGTGCAGCACTTCTTAATTATTTTCTGTCGTGACTCTCCTTTGGGACAGAGTTTTTTCCCACAATATATGTGAACTCAATTACTATTGAGAACTTGATCGTATGTATTTATTGATCCATTCAAGGCACTTTGTGCGTTACATTCTTTAAATGTGCCGCTGATAGGTTTGGGTATTTTTTCTCAATTTTATAAATATGGTACAAATTCTCGGGAAACATTTTTAGTACTGTAGTGTGTATGTTTAAATCTGTTAATAAATATATTTTAAAAATATATATTCATTTTTTCCCAATTAACATTTAACACAGGAGCGGGCCCGCCTGCAGTCCAGGCATGTCTCCCATCGAAAATGTGTGGCACATTATGAAGCGTAAAATACGACAACAAGACCCCGGACTGTTCAACAACTTAAGCTGTACATTAAGCATGTGGTAAAGAATTCCACTTTCAAAGCTTCAACAAGGAGTTTCCTCAGTTCCCAAACGTTTATTGAGTGTTGTTTAAAGAAAAGGTGATGTAACACAGTGGTGAACATGCCCTTTCCCAACTACTTTGGCACATGTTACAGCCATGAAATTCTAAGTTAATTATTATTTGCAAAAAAAAAAATTAAGTTTATGAGTTTGAACATCAACTATCTTGTCTTTGTAATGCATTCAATTGAATATGGGTTGAAAAGGATTTGCAAATCATTGTATTCCGTTTATATTTACCATCCATCCATCCATCCATTTCCTACCGCTTATTCCCTTTGGGGTCTCGGGGGGCGCTGGTGCCTATCTCAGCTCCTATCGGGTGGAAGGGGGCGTACACCCTGGACAAGTCGCCCCCTCATCGCAGGGCCAACACAGACAACATTCACACTCACATTCACACTCTACGGCCAATTTAGTGTTGCCAATCAACCTATCCCCCAGGTGCATGTTTTTGGAAGTGGGCGGAAGCCGGAGTACCCGCAGGGAACCCACGCATTCACGGGGAGGACATGCAAACTCCACACAGAAAGATCCCGAGCCCGGGATTGAACCCAGGACTACTGAGGACCTTCGTATTGCGAGGCAGACACACTAACCCCTTTTCCACCGTGAAGCCCGTTTATATTTACATCTAACACAATTTCCCAACTCATATGGAAACGGGGTTTGTATATATTTGTACCATGAATTGATTTAGGTGGACCCCGACTTAAACAAATTGAAAAACTTGTTCAGGTGTTACCATTTAGTGGTCAATTGTACGGAATATGTACTGTACTGTGCAATCTACTAATACAATTTTCAATCAATCAAAATAAAACCTACCTATCATAAAGACCTACCTAGCTAGTGAACCTAATGTAATGGTCAAAGACTGCATATTTAAGACTAGGCCTGTTTAAAGGCCTACTGAAATGAGATTTTCTTATTTGAACGGGAATAGCAGGTTCATTCTATGTGTCATACTTGATCATTTCGCGATATTGCCATATTTTTGCTGAAAGGATTTATTAGAGAACATCGATGATAAAGTTCGCAACTTTTGGTCGCCAATAGAAAAGCCCTGCCTTTACCGGAAGTCGCAGACGATGACGTCACCCGTTGATGGCTCCTCACATCCTCACATTGTTTTTAATGGGAGCCTCCAACAAAAAGAACTATTCGGACCGAGAAGACAACAATTCCCCCATTAATTTGAGCGAGGATGAAAGATTCGTGTTTGAGGATATTGATAGCGACTGACTAGAAAAAAAAAAAAAAACGCGATTGCATTGGGACTGATTCAGATGTTTTTAGACACATTTACTAGGATAATTCTGGGAAATCACTTATCTTTCTATTGTGTTGCTAGTGTTTTAGTGAGTTTTACAGTACCTGATAGTCAGTCGGTGTGTGTCCACGGGTGTCTTGACGCCAGTATCTCAGGGAAGTCGACGGCAGCTTTATGGACGGTGCAAGCTCAGCTGATCTCCGTTAAGAAGCGACTTTTTAACCACAATTTTCTCACCGAAATCTGCTGGTTGACATTCGGTCGGGATCCATGTTTGACCGCTCTGATCCATAGTAAAGTTTCACCTCCGGGAAATTTAAACAAGGAATCACCGTGTGTTTGTGTGGCTAAAGGCTTAAGCTTCCCAACTCCATCTTTCTACTTTGACTTTGTCAGGCTTTCCCCTGACAGTTTGTCTATGTTTTAGATTTTTCCTCTGCATTTGTCTGTTTCCTCTGTGTTTAGTATCTCCTGTCTTTAGTTCCTGCCTCGTGCTCTTATTTTGTCAGCTTCCTGTCTTGTTCCCTGAGTGCTGTGTTCCTCCTCAGCTGCGGCTGGTGGCACCTGGCCACACCTGTTGCCAATCAGCCCACTCCTATTTGTACCTGCTTTGTCTTGTGTCAGTTGCTGGATCATTGTTTTGTATTGTCGTTGCCACATGTCACTCTTGTTGTGCTACCTGTCGTGTCGTTTTGTTACAGCTACTACCTGTCGTGCTACATTTTGTCCTGGTCGTCGTAGCGGTAAGCTGTTTCTGTTAGCATTAGCTATTTCCAGTTTTTCTGTTTGTTTTCCACTAGCTTCCATGCTAAAGTTACTTTTTGTTTTTCTAGCTCCCAGTGCTAGCTCCCTTAGTGTGTTATTCCGCCCACGTGCGTGTTTTTTGTTTGTTTTTGTTCTATTATTTATATTAAATCATGTCTTCATATCGAATACCTGCCTCCATCTCTGCATCTTGGGGTTCATCACCAAATAACTTTGACAGACTTATCCAATATTAATTGAACAAATTGCAAAAGATTCAGCCACACATATCTCCAAAATACTGTGTATTTATGCAGTTAAAGCAGACGACTTGTAGCTGTGTGTGTGTGTGCAGCGCTCATATTTCCTAACAGTCCGTGACGTCGCGCGTACGCGTCATCATTACGCAACGTTTTCAAGAGGAAACTCCCGGGAAATTTAAAATTGCAATTTAGTAAACTAAGAAGGCCGTATTGGCATGTGTTGCAATGTTAATATTTCATCATTGATATATAAACTATCAGACTGCGTGGTGGGTAGTAGTGGGTTTCAGTAGGCTTTTTAAAAGTGAATTTTTTAAGTCATACACAAGACAGCAAATACAGCAGGGGTCACCAAAGTGGTGCCCGCTGGCACCAGGTCGCCCGTAAGGACCAGATGAGTCGCCCGCTGGCCTGTTCTAAAAATAGCTCAAATAGCAGCACTTACCAGTGAGCTGCCTCTATTTTTAAAATTGTATTCATTTACTAGCAAGCTGGTCTCACTTTGCTCGACATTTTTAATTCTGAGAGACAAAACTCAAATAGAATTTGAAAATCCAAGAAAATATATAAAAGACTTGGTCTTCACATGTTTAAATAAATTCATTTATTTTTTTACTTTACTTCTTATAACTTTCAGAAAGACAATTTTAGAGAAAAAACACAACCTTAAAAATGATTTTAGGATTTTTAAACACATAACTTTTTACCTTTTCAATTCCTTCCTCTTCGTTCCTGAAAATTTAAATCAATGTTCAAGTAAATATATTTGTTTTATTGTAAAGAATAATAAATACATTTTAATTTATTTCTTTATTTTAGCTTCTGTTTTTTCGACAAAGAATTTTTGTGAAATATTTCTTCAAACTTATTATGATTAAAAGTCCAAAAAAATATCCTGGCAAATGTAGAAAATCTGTAGAATCAAATTTAAATCTTATTTCAAAGTCTTTTGAATTTCTTTTAAAATTTTTGTTCTGGAAAATCTAGAAGAAATAATGATTTGTCTTTGTTAGAAATATAGCTTGGTCCAATTTGTTATATATTCTAACAAAATGCAGATTGGATTTTGACCTCTTTAAAACACGTCATCAAAATTCTAAAATTAATCTTAATCTGGAAAAATTACTAATGATGTTCCATAAATTATTTTTTTAATTTCTTCAAAAAGATTCGAATTAGCTAGTTTTTCTCTTAATTTTTTTCGGTTGAACCCGTGAATGCGTGGGTTCCCTCCGGGTACTCTGGCTTCCTCCCACCTCCAAAGACATGCACCTGGGGATAGGTTGATTGGCTACACTAAAAAATTGGCCCTAGTGTGTGAATGTGAGTGTGAATGTTGTATGTCTATCTATGTCGGCCCTGCGATGAGGTGGCGACTTGTCCAGGGTGTACCCCTTCTTCCGCCCGATTGTAGCTGAGATAGGCGCCAGCGCCCCCCGCGACCCCAAAAGGGAATACGCGGTAGAAACTGGATGGATGGATTCCATAAATTCTTATTTTAATTTTTTCAAAAAGATTCGAATTAGCTAGTTTTTCTCTTCATTTTTTTTTGTGGTTAAATTTTGAATTTTAAAGAGTCAAAATTGAAGATAAACTATGTTTCAAAATTTAATTAGCATTTTTTTTCGTGTTTTCTCTTCTTTTAAACCGTTCAATTAAGTGTTTTTTCATCATTTAATTCTTTACCAAAAACTTTCCGTAAAAGGAAAAAAAAATGTGCGACGGAATGGCAGACAGAAATACCCATTTTCCATCCATCCATCCATCATCTTCCGCTTATCCGAGGTCGGGTCGCGGGGGCAGCAGCCTAAGCAGGGAAGCCCAGACTTCCCTCTCTCCAGCCACTTCGTCTAGCTCTTCCCGGGGGTTCCCGAGGCGTTCCCAGGCCAGCCGGGAGACATAGTCTTCCCAACGTGTCCTGGGTCTTCCCCGTGGCCTCCTACCAGCTGGACGTGCCCTAAACACCTCCCTAGGGAGGCGTTCGGGTGGCATCCTGACCAGATGCCCGAACCACCTCATCTGGCTCCTCTCGATGTGGTTGAGTAGCGGCTTTAATTTGAGTTCCTCCCGGATGGCAGAGCTTCTCACCCTATCTCTAAGGGAGAGCCACGCCACCCGGCGGAGGAAACTCATTTCGGCCGCTTGTACCCGTGATCTTATCCTTTCGGTCATGACCCAAAGCTCATGACCATAGGTGAGGATGGGAACGTAGATCGACCGGTAAATTGAGAGCTTTGCCTTCCGGCTCAGCTCCTTCTTCACCACAACGGATCGATACAACGTCCGCATTACTGAAGACGCCGCACCGATCCGCCTGTCGATCTCACGATCCATTCTTCCCCCACTCGTGAACAAGACTCCTAGGTACTTGAACTCCTCCACTTGGGGCAGGGTCTCCTCCCCAACCCGGAGATGGCACTCCACCCTTTCCAGGCTAATCTTTCCTGTGATAAAATGGCAACCAAGGTGATCAAAAAGGTCAACCAAAGAACGAGATTCCTCTACAGAATCTCCTCTCTGGTCAACAAAAGCACCTTGAGGATTCTAGCAGGAACTCTCATTCAACCCTTCTTCGATTACGCTTGCACCTCCTGGTACCCCAGCACCTCCAAAACCCTCAAATCTAGACTCCAAACATCCCGGAATAAGCTAATCCGGTTACTTTTAGACCTCCACCCCAGATCACACCTCAATCCAACCCACTTCTCCAAAGTGGGCTGGCTCAGGGTGGAGGACAGAGTAAAACAACTTGCACTGAGCCTAGTCTATAAAATCCGCTACACCTCCTTGATACCGAAGTACATGTCAAATTACTTCCTTAACGTAAATGACCGCCATAACCACAACACCAGGGGGAGCTCCACAAACCACGTTAAACCCAGATTTCGATCTAACAAAGGTCTTAACTCATTCTCTTTCTATGCCACATCAATGTGGAATGCACTCCCAACAGGTATAAAAGTAAGTGCATCTCTACATTCCTTCAAAACCGCTCTAAAACAACACCTCCAGGCAACTTCAACACTTTACTAATACCCTCCTCCATTCACATCCCATCTCCCCGGATTATAAACAACTCAAATGTACTTCTAATGTATATACTTGTTCTTATGCTATCTGAACTCACTATGTTCTCTGCTGGCTGTGCATATCCTACTAAATAAGACCGACACTGTTTCAATGTCCACATTTCTCTGTTGATGCAATTGTTGATGACTGAAGTTCTGATATCAACCAAAGCTCCTCATCCCACCCCCCGGATTGTAAATAATGTAAATAATTCAATGTACATACTATGATGATTAACTTGTGTGATGACTGTATTATGTTGATAGTATATATTTGTACCATGAATTGATTAACATGGACCCCGATTTAAACAAGTTGAAAAACTTATTCGGGTGTTACCATTTAGTGGTCAATTGTACGGAATATGTACTGTACTGTGCAATCTACTAATAAAAGTATTAATCAATCAATCAATCAATCCGGGCGAGAACCATTTTATATATATATATATATATATATATATATATATATATATATATATATATATATATATATATATATATATATATATATGTATATATATATATATATATATATATATATATATATATATATATATATATATGTGTATATATTTATTTATTAAAGATAAATTGATCAAATTGGCTAAGTGTGTATCAAACTGGTAGCCCTTCGCATTAATCAGTACCCAAGAAGCAGCTCTTGGTTTCAAAAAGGTTGGTGACCCCTGAAATACAGATTATTTACAATGTGACAACTAAAAAAATCCACCACGAATGAAATCCTAATTTTTTTTGCATCAAAGTGGATTAAAAAAAAAAAAAAAAATCTCTTTGACTTGTAAAGATGCTGCAGCAGCCAACAGTGCACGCTGGATTAAAGCGCACGTGCACTAATAACAATGACCGTTGGCTCGACCGTGAACGCGCGCTCCTTCACACTCGGTCATCGCCGTCTGTTGACGTCTCTTCACAGCATGTCCGTCAGCCCGTGTGCGTCTTTCGTCGTCTTGAAGAGCCTCTTCATGTCTGCACTGATGTCTCGCTTCTAAAGTTAGCTTTTTATTTATTTATTTATATATTTTTTGCTGCCGCTGCCGCCTGCTTCGACACCGAATGGATTGTTCCGGTTGAGCCCCGCGTCTGCTGGGATGCTGCGCTGGACGTTTTTCGCCCACCCTCTCCTGCGTCTTGTCCGCATGCTGTAAAGCGCCTGACCGGGCGATGAAAAGTGGCCGCTGAAAAATAAAACAAGTGTTTTATTTTGGCGGGAAAGGAAGAAGAAAGTTGAAGGGAGGAGGAGGATTATGCAGTGAACGCAGCACATACCTGGGATAAAGGTAGGTGTTATTTTGGAATATTTCTAATGCAACGATGCTTACCGTGTTCGCCGTTAGTAGGGTTATGCGGTTTATGACGTGTGCGTGTTATGACATTGAGGTGTCTTTCATGGATAATTATATTCGCAGGCATGAATGGCGAGCCTGCACTTGACTGACAATGGTCACATGGTGCCCATTTTTGCTTGTGTGCACTGCAGGGAACTATGTGTGTGTGTGTGTGTGTGTGTGTGTGTGTGTGCGTGTGTTCCTGCAATGTAAAAAAAAATATCAAATTTTTATGGTTAATTTTCTCAAAATTTCTACTGTAATTTTTCCATTTCTTTCAAATAGGTTATAAAACTGTAGAATTTAAGACATTATCTGTAAATAAACAAACCACCTGTTCATCCATCCATCATCTTCCGCTTATCCGAGGTCGGGTCGCGGGGGCAACAGCCTAAGCAGGGAAACCCAGACTTCCCTCTCCCCAGCCACTTCGTCTAGCTCTTCCCGGGGGATCCTGAGGCGTTCCCAGGCCAGCCGGGAGACATAGTCTTCCCAACGTGTCCTGGGTCTTCCCCGTGGCCTCCTGTTATTTTAAGTAAATGCCAGTAATGACAAACTATGTATATTTCTTTTTTTTTTTTACAGAAAAATACCTAATTATACATATCATTTTCTGTTTTCTCAAATTACTTTTAAATTCATGTAAAATTACAGTAATTAACTTTCATTAAATATGTAGCTTGTTAAATAAAAGTCTATGTCCATACTAACAATCTAACAGTTATAATGTATTTCCTTGAATTGCCGCCGGGGCGCTAATTAATTTAAAACCTCTTCTCACTCCTGCGCTTACCAAAGGCATGCGGTAAAAGTAAGCATAATAAATAATAAATGATAAATGGGTTGTACTTGTATAGCGCTTTTCTACCTTCAAGGTACTCAAAGCGCTTTGACACTACTTCCACATTTACCCATTCACACACACATTCACACACTGATGGAGGGAGCTGCCATGCAAGGCGCCAACCAGCACCCATCAGGAGCAAGAGTGAAGTGTCTTGCTCAGGACACAACGGACGTGACGAGGTTGGTTCTAGGTGGGATTTTGAACCAGTGACCCTCGGGTTGCGCACGGCCACTCTCCCACTGCGCCACGCCGTCCCATGCGCTAATTATATTAAAACCTCTTCTCACTCTGGCACTTACCAAAGGTATGCAGTACAAATTTGAGTGTGATGTAAGATTGGATCTTAAATCCTACTGAATAGCTCTTAATCTTCTTCCCTTTAGGCGATTTCAAATCAGCCTCCTCCATTTTGAAAATGATGACAGGGGAAATGTGATTCGTGACTTCACGAGTTTGACCAGGGGGTAGTACTAAGCATGCGCTAATTATTTTGGGAAGCAAGTTTGACCTGGCAGTAATTCAAGGCAGGCGCATACTACAGTTGTGATCAAAATTATTCAACCCCCACACAATTTTAGTGTTTTAGCAAGTTGGACATTAATTCCGTATTTTGTTTATAGTCATAGCAAATAAAGATGTGTCAAATAGACAAATGCAACTTAAATTGTAAGACTGTATTTTACAAAACACCAAAAAAGGATATTTTTCTTAATATCTCATTGACAAAATATTTCAACCCCTAGTTACATGCATCTTTAGTACTTAGTAGAACACCCTTTGGCAGTAATGACATCCTTCAAACGTGATACATAACCGGACACAAGCTTCTTGCAACGATCTACAGGTATTTTAGCCCATTCCTCTTGGGCAAAGGCCTCCAGTTCAATCATTTTCTTCGGCTTGCATGCTGCAACTGCCTTCTTCAAGTCCCACCACAGGTTTTCGATAGGATTTAGGTCTGGCGACTGTGAAGGCCACTCCAGAGTCTTCCAGCCCTTCTTCTGCAACCACTCTGAAGTTGATTTGGAGTTATGCTTGGGATCGTTGTCCTGTTGGAAGGTCCAACGTCTCCCAAGCCTCAGCTTCGTCACTGACTTCATGACATTTGCAGCTAATATATCCTGGTAGGAAATATAATTCATAATGCCTTGAAGGCGCTGGAGATTCCCGGTACCTGAGGAAGAGAAACAGCCCCAGAGCATGATTGACCCCCCACCATGCTTAACAGTAGGCAAGGTCTTCTTCTCTTTTTAAGCTTCATTTTTTCTCCTCCAGACATAACGTTGATTCATAGGCCCAAAGAGTTCCAGTTTTGTCTCATCACTCCATAGAACAGTTTCCCAAAACCTTTGGGGTTTGTCCAGATGATTTTTGGCATACGTGAGTCTATTTTCTTGTGCCTGGTAGTCAGAAGTGGGGTGCGCCTGGGAGTTCTGGCATGGAGGCCTTCATCTCGTAGTGCTCTGCAATGTCCTGTTGTAGTTCCTCAGCTGTTAAGGTTTTTCACCGCTGTACACTTCAAATACCGCACACAGCATTCTCCTTCTGCCACGCCTAGGTAGTGTTTTCACTACGCCTTTGGCTTTAAACTTGCGAATTATGATCCCAACTGTGTCTCTTGGAATGTGTAATGTCTTTGCTATTTTCTCTTTAGCCATATCCTTTCTTATAAAGAAAAATTACCTCCTCTCTTGACTTCTTTGACCACTCCCTGGACTTCACCATGTTGCAAATACACCATTGACCATCTACAAGAAGCTGAGCGTCACAGTCTTTTTCAATCAGTATAATTGTTGTTTGTTATGGTTCTAATCCCATCTACAGGTGTTTTCAACACCTGATTGAAAATACCTTATTCAAATTATGTTCTTAAGAGTTATGATCTTCAAGGAGTTGAATAATTTTGTCAATGAGATATCAAGAGAAATGACACTATTTGGTACGTTACAAATATAATGTTGTAATTCAAGTTGCATTTGTCTATTTAATGCATCTTTATTCGATATGACTATAAACAAAATACGGAATAAATGTCCTACTTGCTAAAACACCAAAATTGTGTGGGGGTTGAATAATTTTGATCTCAACTGTAATTTACTCTAAATTTCTACTGTAATTTTTCCATTTTTTTCAAAATAGGTTATACAACTGTAGAATTGAAGACATTATCTGTAAATAAACAAACCGCCTGTTATTTTAAGTAATACGCCAGTAATGACAAACTATGTATATTTCAATTTTTTTTACAGAAAAATACCAAATAAATTATACATATCATTTTCTGTTTTCTCAAATTACTTTTAAATTCATGTAAAATTACAGTAATTAACTTTCATTAGATATGTATCTTATATAAAAGTCTATGTCCATACTAACAATCTAACAGTTATACTGTATTTCTTTGAATTGCCGCTGGAGCGCTAATTAATTTAAAACCTCTTCTCAATCCTGCGCTTACCAAAGCATGCGGTAAAAGTAAGCATGCGTAATTATTTTAAAACCTCTTCTCACTCCGGCACTTACCAAAGGTATGCAGTGAAAATTTGAGTGTGATGTCAGCTTGAACCTTAAATCCTACTGAATAGCTCTTAATCTTCTTCCCTTTATGCGAATTCAAATTACCGGTATTGAAATCAGCCTCCTCCATTTTGAAAATGATGACAGAGAAAGTGTCACTCGTGACGTCACGAGTTTGACCCGGTAATACTAAGCATGCGCTAATTATTTTGGGACGCGAGTTTGACCCGGCAGTAATTCAAGGCAGGCGCATACTATATGCCCTGCGGCAATTCAAGGAAATACGGTATATGTAATTTTAAGGTAAATCTTTTTTTTTTATATTTATGTGTATTTTTACATTCAAGTTGAAAAATATTTATAGCTCGTTATATAAAGGTTAATGCTCATACTATCAATTTAACATTTTTCTCTGTAATATGACATACATTGGTGACTGCAAGACATACTTGATCAACAGTCAACAGCCATACAGGTCACACTGACGGTGGCCGTACAAACAACTTTAACCTGTTACAAATATGCGCCACACTGTGAACCCACACCGAACAAGAATGACAAACACATTTCGGAGAACATCTTCACCGTAACACAACATAAACACAAGAGAACAAATACCCAGAATCCCATGCTGCTTTGACTCTTCCGGGCTACACCCCCGCAACCACCAAACAGCGCCCAGCTCAACCGACGCACGTAGGGGGGCGGTGAACAAGTTAGGACCCAAAATCATTGTCCCAATACGGAAAACCATTGCATCTAATAGAAAATGTCTCATTTGCACCACTGGTGGGGAAATCTGTCAAAATAAGGGTGGTCCCAAAAGGAGGGTTTTTTTTTTTCAAAATGAATGCGTGTCGTTTTTGTGGTCAACATATGAAATAACAAGTGTGTGTGTAAAAAATAAAATTGACATGCTCCATCTCTGGCCGACATATGTATAAGAAGTGTGTGTAAGAAATTTAAATGCGTCCCCTTTGGCCAAAATAGATAAAAACATAAACAAATATGTATATCGAGACATCAACAAGAAAAAGTACCGTCCACATGAGGACCGGTGAACAAGTTAGGACCCAAAATCATTGTCCCAATACGAAAAACCATTGCATCTAATAGAGAATGTCTCATTTGCACCCCATGGTGGGGAAATCTGTCAAAATAAGGGTGGTCCTAAAAAGGAGTTGTTTTTTTTTTTTCAAATTGACTGCATGTCGTTTTTGTGGTCAACATATGAAATAACAAGTGTGTGTGTAAAAAAAAAAAAAAAAAAATTGAAATTGACATGCTCCACCTCTGGCCGACATATGTATAAGAAATGTGTGTAAGAAATTGAAATGCGTCCCCTTTGGCCAAAATAGATAAAAATCATTAACAAATATGTATATCGAGACATCAACAAGAAAAAGTACCGTCCACATGAGGACCGGTGAACAAGTTAGGACCCAAAATCATTGTCCCAATACGGAAAACCATTGCATCTAATAGAGAATGTCTCATTTGCACCCATGGTGGGGAAATCTGTCAAAATAAGGGTGGTCCTAAAAAGGAGTTTTTTTTTTCAAATTGACTGCATGTCGTTTTTGTGGTCAACATATGAAATAACAAGTGTGTGTGTAAAAAAAAAAAAAAAAAAAAATTGACATGCTCCACCTCTGGCCGACATATGTATAAGAAGTGTGTGTAAGAAATTGAAATGCGTCCCCTTTGGCCAAAATAGATAAAAAGCATAAACAAATATGTATATCGAGACATCACCAAGAAAAAGTACTGTCCACATGAGGACCGGTGAACAAGTTAGGGCCCAAAATCATTGTCCCAATACGGAAAACTATTGCATCTAATAGAGAATGTCTCATTTGCACCCATGGTGGGGAAATCTGTCAAAATAAGGGTGGTCCTAAAAAGGAGTTTTTTTTTTCAAATTGACTGCATGTCGTTTTTGTGGTCAACATATGAAATAACAAGTGTGTGTGTAAAAAAAAAAAAAAAAAATTGACATGCTCCACCTCTGGCCGACATATGTATAAGAAGTGTGTGTAAGAAATTGAAATGCGTCCCCTTTGGCCAAAATAGATAAAAAGCATAAACAAATATGTATATCGAGACATCACCAAGAAAAAGTACTGTCCACATGAGGACCGGTGAACAAGTTAGGGCCCAAAATCATTGTCCCAATACGGAAAACTATTGCATCTAATAGAGAATGTCTCATTTGCACCCATGGTGGGGAAATCTGTCAAAATAAGGGGTGGTCCTAAAAAGTAGGTGTTTTTTTCAAATTGACTGCCTGTCGTTTTTGTGGTCAACATATGAAATAACAAGTGTGTGTGTGTGTAAAAAAATAAAATTGAAGTGCTCCACCTCTGGCTGACATATGTATAACAAGTGTGTGTAAGAAATTGAAATGCGTCCCCTTTGGCCAAAATAAATAAAAAGCATAAACAAATATGTATATAGAGACATCAAAAAGAAAAAGTACTGTCCACATGAGGACTGGTGAAAAAGTTAGAACCCAAAATCAATGTCCCAATATGGAAAACCATTGCATCTAATAGAGAATGTCTCATTTGCTTTGCTTTACTGCGGCTCTTCGTGTGGCACAGACTATTCTTTATCCTCTTTGTGTGTCCCTGCAATAAAACTAGACTGTACTTAGTTTGAGTTCTTTAATCTCTCCCTCAATCACACAAATATGCTTCTACTCTAACAGACTGTTTCCATATCGATAATTTCAGCTGCTTTTTTTCAAAGTGATTCACAAACACATTAAGCACTACGAGCTAGCAGAGCTGCCACTTATGTTCATTAAGTTGTTTTACAATATTATGCTTATAGTAATATTGCTAGTATTTGTGACATGTAGAGGACTGGGATGTTTATTAACATTTTGTGAAAGTTTTCTGATTTTATGTCGTGATTTTATATCCCTGCGGCTCTGTTTGAATATGCAGAATAAAACACACAGTATTGGTCGGATGTACTTAGACCCAAATTAGGCTTCATTAGATATGAATTGGATATCTGGCAATGTGGCTGCAGTGTAAGCGGACAGACTGGATATGCCCTGTCAGTCAGAGATAACAGATCGATAACATTTAAGTGTGTTTCCTGATGCTGTCTTTTCGTCTCTTCCGTCCGTCTCTGTGCAACTTGTAATTGTTCACCTATATTTTTAGGTTTTGTTTAGATGCTCAGTAAATATATTGATAGGGGCCAGATGCAAGTAGATGTCATTAGGCAGTGAAACTTATCAGATATAGACACCTAATCCTATTTTGGCATAACATTGGTGCAGTGTAAATCCGGCCCAGAGGATAACAGGAAATGCAACCAATCCTAACAAAATAGCAACTTGTAACAATATAGCAACTCTTTATTGCTCGAACAGCACAAATGTCGTTCTTCCGGTTTCTGTGTATCTCAGTCTTCTGGGTCATGTAGTATATAACATTTAGTGACACAGCAGCATGCTCACTTTTTAGTTTACATTAATTTATAGATGTATTGTATTTCTACAGTGTTTTGTATATGGTACAGGATTGCTTGTTATTTTTATTGGATAGTAGTCTGTTTATTTCAATTGTTAGTTTTTCCTTTACCTCTTGTGTTATTTATTTTACCCCATATTTGTTCCCACAACCGCACCTTAAGTTGGAGTCTTTAATCTCATTATATGCAAATATAATGACAATAAAGTCTATTCTATTCTATTCTATTCTATTCTATTCTATTCTATTCTATTCTATTCTATAGCTGTCTTGAAGAAATTGGATGGCTGGATAACATAATAAAGAACAGGTTTTCATTTGTAATGCAAAATTACAGTCATGTTAAAGTATGATGATAATTTCTCAACAATTACCGCTAAAAATGGCTCGCAACAGTTTACAACTGCTTTTAAGATGTAGGGGTAATAAATGTGTAGAGACAATAAATTCTTAAGCTGGACCAATACTTTTCAGCATAAAACATACATGGAGAATGTCTGCAAATTGTAGTCGGCAGAGCAGTCAGCGGACATTAAGGAAGCCTCTGGTGGTGTTTCTTTGTAGTTATAATTATCTCTACAGACATTTGACAATGAGCTCTGAGTATTATAGGTAGTGTACTCTATAGAATGTGTGGTAAAAAAAAATAAATAGTAAAAGATCAATATGTTTTTTTTTTCCAATGTTTGTTGAATTCCTATGCTTTTTTATTTAAAGGTTAGAAGGAATACTTAAAACATTGGTAACAAATTCATCAATCAATCAATCAATGTTTATTTATATAGCCCTAAATCACAAATGTCTCAAAGGACTGCACAAATCATTACGACTACAACATCCTCGGAAGAACCCACAAAAGGGCAAGGAAAACTCACACCCAGTGGGCAGGGAGAATTCACATCCAGTGGGACCCCAGTGACAATGCTGACTATGAGAAACCTTGGAGAGGACCTCAGATGTGGGCAACCCCCCCCCCCCCCCCCCCCCCCTCTAGGGGACCGAAAGCAATGGATGTCGAGCGGGTCTAACATGATACTGTGAAAGTTCAATCCATAGTGGCTCCAACACAGCCGCGAGAGTTCAGTTCAAGCGGATCCAAGACAGCAGCGAGAGTCCCGTCCACAAGAGACCGTCTCAAGCGGAGGCGGATCAGCAGCGTAGAGATGTCCCCAACCGATACAGGCGAGCGGTCCATCCTGGGTCCCGACGAGCGGTCCATCCTGGGTCTCGACTCTGGACAGCCAGTACTTCATCCATGGTCATCGGACCGGACCCCCTCCACAAGGGAGGGGGGGACATAGGAGAAAGAAAAGAAGCGGCAGATCAACTGGTCTAAAAAGGAGGTCTATTTAAAGGCTAGAGTATACAAATGAGTTTTAAGGTGAGACTTAAATGCTTCTACTGAGGTAGCATCTCGAACTGTTACCGGGAGGGCATTCCAGAGTACTGGAGCCCGAACGGAAAACGCTCTATAGCCCGCAGACTTTTTTTGGGCTCTAGGAATCACTAATAAGCCGGAGTCTTTTGAACGCAGATTTCTTGCCGGGACATATGGTACAATACAATCGGCAAGATAGGCTGGAGCTAGACCGTGTAGTATTTTATACGTAATTAGTAAAACCTTAAAGTCACATCTTCATAAAATCAAATGTTGATTCAATGTGACTGAAAAACATAAGCCTCAAAACTTTGCAACTTTTGCGGCAACTTTCTCAAAAAGCTGCTGCAAATTCAGGCTTATTAGGTCGATTAATCAAAAAAAAAAGTGAGGAACGAAGAGAAGTGCGAGGTTGAAGATCTAATGCAGGGGTCTCAAACTCAATTCACCTTAGGGCCGCTGGAGGCAGAGTCTGGATGGGGCTGGGCCGCATCAAGTACTCCACAAAAAAGATTTGTAAAAATAAATAAATAAAATTCAAATGTTCTCAAACGTTCAAAAAATATTGATTTTTTGTTACACAAATTAGGATTAAAAGTAAATAAATGAATGATTAATAATAAGAATAAATAAGAACATAAGCAAATACAGCGGTAGAAAAATGAATGGATGGATGTTAGGGGATGTGAAGAATATTTTAATACTGCCGTGTTTAACCAATGCATGGAGAACATCTTGATGCACAAACAACGTCATTTACGCAATTGGCGTCATTTCTGCTTCATCCTGTTCATAGCCTGATAACAGTATCCTTTTGTTTTTGCGCTTGATGTTAATGTCTTTCATGATGACATGAACACCATTGCATTTGTAGATGGTACAAAGTACTGGGATAGCCAGTGCAAAAAATGTGACTGCTCCTGAGGCGTTTTCCACTGTGTTGTTCCTGGAAAAAGAAGCGGAAATGATACCATGCTGTTGTTGTAGACGCTGTAATTAAAGACAAATTAAATTAAATAGAAATATACAGTATATAGTGTTCATCGTGTGGTACAATGCAAATAGCCCCATGCAAATACAAAAAAATGATCCACAAATAATGGTGTGACCTTATAATTAGGCCAGGTTATTGGAGACTGTAATTGCCGATGGACACTATGCGGATATCTGCCTGTCCCGGCAGCCTACCTGTGTTTTGTGATTTTGTGCCTGAGCCTTTTGTTGCAGTGTCTTTTTGGTCTATTGGCACAGTAGGGTTTGTTTTTTTAATCATTGACAGTCTGGACAATAAAGTACTTGTCGCACTCACTACGCTGGTCCGCTGCGCTTTTTGGGATCCTCGACAGTAAGCCACAAAATATACGTGTAAAATCATGCTGGGTAGCAACTAGTGTTGGACGTATACCGGTATTGTACCGCGATACTAATGAATCATTTTAGTTACTATACCGCCTCTAAAAAATACCGATCAACCAAACCAATAATTCGGCATGGGGGGCGGCATGGCGTAGTGGGTAGAGCGGCCGTGTCAGAAACCTGAGGGTTGCAGGTTCGCTTCCCACCTATGGACATCAAAGTCGCTGCCGTTGTGTCCTTGGGGATGACACTTCACCCTTTGCCCCCGGTGCCGCTCACACCGGTGAATGAATGATGAATGAATGATTGGTGGTGGTCGGAGGGGCCGTAGGCGCAAACTGGCAGCCACGCTTCCGTCAGTCTACCCCAGGGCAGCTGTGGCTACAGATTTGGCTTACCACCACTCGGTGTGAATGAATGATGGGTTCCCACTTCTCTGTGAGTGCTTTGAGTATATAACAATAGAAAAGCGCGATATAAATCTAATCCATTATTATTATTATTATTATTAATTCGGGTATCGGATTGATACCCAAATTTGTGGTATCATCCAAAAAAAAGACGAATAAGTGATTATTACATTTTAACAAAAGTGCAAATAGAACATGTTAAACGAGAAAGCAAGCAGATGTTAACAGTAAATGAACAAGTAGATTAATAATTCATTTTCTACCACTTGTCCTTAATAATTTTGACAAAATAATAAAATGGAAAATGACACAATATGTCACTGTATACGTCAGCAGACTTAATTAGGAACCTTTGTTTGCTTACTTACTACTAAAAGACAATTCCTTTTGTATGTTCACTATTTAATGTAAGGACACTGTGAAGACTCTTCTTCGGCATGGTAATGCCGGTGTAGTTTTCCCGTGGATGCGTCGAAGCAGAACACAGCAAAGGTAAGATATAAGGTATTTATTTAATAACAAAAGTCTATGAACAAAAATACTGGTGTAAAGAGAAAAAGTAAACAAAAGACGCTAGCGTGAAAGCTAGGATAAAACAAGGAAAACTAAAACTTGGTACGAGGACACAAAAGAGTAAACAAAACATTTAGCATGAAAGCTAGACAATAAAGTGGCTTGGCGTGAGAGCTAGCGAGAAAATACATACGAATGATGAGAGTCGTCACTGATGCGCGTGGGCAAATTAGGATCCGAGAATGAGTAAACAGAAAAGGTGAGCTTAAATAGGAGGGTGAAAATTAGTAGCAGGTGTGCGGGGCGAGACTAACAGGTGGACTGATGTGTAACCATAGTGATGGACAAAAACAGGAAATAAACGGGTCAGACTGAGAATGAAAAAACAAACACGTGAAGATCTGAGCAGCAGATCGCAACAGACACACTTGCAATAAGAAATCTATGTTCAATGTACCAAAATATTTTTTTGTTAAAATAAAGCCAAGAATGCAATTTATTGTGGTCCCCTTTATTTAGAAAAGTATCAAAGTACCGAAAAGGATCAAAATACTGGTATTACTAGTAGCGACTTGAAAAACTATTTTGTAAGTGTTGTGAACGCAGGGCGCTGGTACGAATGTCCGCTTGTGTTCAATAGAAACGAGGCAGCTACAGCCAGGCGTGGAAGAAAACTCTCCATGGCAACACTGCTGTAACTTTTATTAATAGACAAATGTTTCTCTGCTTGCATCAATCCCGGTCAATGTCCCGGCTCCGAGAGCCGTAAGGCCACCGTGATTGGTAGGTTCCTTCAGCTCCGCACACAACACTGTAAAGTACCATTAATGTAAAACTTGCAGGCCACACTAACATTAGACTTTAATATTAAGGTGGGCGCTGCAACATATTGTCTCAGGGGCTGCGAATTCGAGACCCCTGATCTTATGTGTTTGAAGGTTAAGACTATCTGGATATTGCTGAAAACAACATATCATTGGACAGTGTGTTGGGGAAAAGGCCCACGAGTTAGCGTTAGGTCCCATAGTCCAGCAGTCATCATCAATTTATGACATGACAGCACAAAGAGTATGAGACACCCTCCTGAGATCACACTTCTACCTTGCCATACCGTATCTCTCTGTACCTTCTCCACCTGCTCAACCTTTGGGTCTCGTTGTGTGTATGATCTGTCACTCTCTGTAGTCTTGTATTCTCTCTTCCCTCTGTCCGGTGTTTTTGCCAGGGTTTTACAATTCAAAAGGAAATGCAAGAGCTATGCAATCTCTATGAACTTAAAACTACCATGACTAAACGTAGAAGACAATATGTTTGCCTTTTTATGTTTGCATTTTTGCTCTCAGACAAATAAACTCACCAAGACAAGCACTTTCTAAGCAGGCATCATTAGGATTTGTGTGTGCGTGTGTCGTGTCTGTTTTGCTTGCATATGTGTGAGCACTAATAGGAGCGCACTCTGGACAGTAGCAGGCCATGTCAACCACAATCTCCAGACAAGCCCTCAGGGTGTCCTATTTGGCACACATCCATCAAACTTCCCACATAAACACAGATGCAGATACACACGCACACAACGTCAGACACAGACTTAGAGTTTAGATATAAACAAACGGACCATATAGTGCTTTCAAGCTGATGGAAGAGTTGTGTCATTTAAGGTTCTCAGAGTCCCGGTGTCCTTGCCGGACCTTTACAACCGTTCCATAAGATTAACTGTCTGCTGTCAGCATGGAGATTAGTATTTCCCAAACCTCCTTTGTGGGGACACTTTTTTTTCTTTTTTAGAACTGACAAACCATTCATGACCCAGTTCTTAATGAAGCTTTGCCCATTAAATACTATGCAAGTAATATTCAGTCAAGATTGCCTTTGTTATTGAAACATTATAGTTATACACTTAAGCCCAAAATGCTGAAGTAAATGTTGACTCTGTGTTAGTTAATTGGGTAACTTCGAACTGGAAGTGAAACATGACTGAAAAAATTAAAAACTGTAAGTAGTTTGTTGTATAAAAGTTGTTGTATATCAGTGTTGGCGTTAACTCCGTTTTTCTGACTTTTAACACATTGAAATCAGAAAGGACGCGAAATTCCAGAAGTCTGTGCGTCCCCTGGACATGGATTTATTTAATTTTTGTTACCGTTTATCGCCTTCTGCCGGTGTTTTGTTTATATTGCAAGGCCAAATGATTAATTATTGGTCAACTTCAAAGTAATGCATTTTCCGGTACAATTTCATAAATTTTGTTTTGCCGAAAGTTTTATGGATTGCAAATACTGCATTTCCGGTATTAGGACTCCTGGGTGTTATTGTTTTCGTCATGGCGAGCATCAAACTCAAGAAGCGAAGGTTCAATGAAAAGTGGCTTCGTGGGCCAATTTTCAGCAAATGGCTCACTTATCGATGGAAATATGTTTTGTACGCCATGTAAACGGGATAAGAAAAAGAACACCTTTACGAGCGGGTGCACTGATTTTCAAAGAACGAGCCTCACCAGGCTCCAGACACCCTCCAATATGAGTCCAGACAGTTCCGCTCTTTGGTCGGAATGACGAGACCGTCGATTTGTTACAACTCTTTATTTATGTTTTCCACAAAGCCAAGCGGACATCCACCATGCTATTAAGACTCCAGAACATGATAGCGCTCCCTCTCCTAACTTGCTCACTCACTTACACACTTCACTCACTCCACATATTGCCATACTTAAAAGGGAACACACAGTTTATGGCCATTACGAAGCCAAAGATTAAATTCTATAGGCATTGAGTGCCACTGTAAAAAATTAAACTTACTTGCAGAAACTCCAAGTTAGTTGGCATTATTTGCCATGAAAGTGTAGATGTAGATGTGTGCTTTAAAAAAAAAAAGTACCACGGTCACTCCTGGCACCCCTGTTTCCTTTTATACCCCACATTTTCTCAAGATCTTCCGACAGTCTTTGGTATTTCTTAAAATGTTCGTGTTCTTTTTTTGGATGTTGCTATGACTGCTGTATTCTATCCACCATAAGTATTTCAGGCTGGCATCAATCAGATGGTCAGTATTGATCTGGAAACCTAAAGTCCTGCCTAAAGTGGTAGACCCTGGCATCTATTGATCTTGTGTTTTTGGGTTCTTGTGCTACCATGAGTTGGGCCTATGCTGGATTTCAGTCCAGCCTTTTCCAGCCACGGGCATGTTTTCCTAATGTCAATTTGTCCGTGGTACATGCCATGCAAGGACTTGTCTTTCCGTAACAGCTCATCTGGCTCCTCCTCCGAAATGGGTTTCTTTTGTCTAAAGTATTCACTCAGCTGGTCAGAGGGGACATATATGCATAAAGGCTGACCAAAATATCACATTTACTGTGGTAATTATTACATTGTATGGTTGTAACAGTATTACAAATGCTGCAGTATGTCGGATTCAAAGTTTTGAGAACAAAAATGTACAGATTCTGGACAGAGAGGATGAATGGTACAAAAGAGGAGTGAGGAAAGCCATCAATGTCAAGGTTGAAAAACCATCCCAAAACAGAAGAGGTAGTATGCGACACCACTTGTCTCCCACATACAAGACTGTCCTTTCAGAATCAGAAGTACTTTATCAATTGCCAGAGGGGAAACTAAGATTTTCAGCACAGTCCCATTCAACAGCAGACAAACACTACAGGGAGACAGAACAGGATCGCTGACAGGATATATATATACATATATATATATATATATATATATATATATATATATATATATATATATATATACGTATATATATATATATATATATACATACATATATATATATATATATATATATATATATATATATATATATATATTTCTGCGATGAAGAGGCAACTTGTTCAGGGTGTACCCCGCCTTCCGCTTGATTGTAGCTGAGATAGGCACCAGTCACCTTGTTTTTCCCCTGACTTTATTACATTTATGAATCACTTTTTCCGGGACTCTATGAAAGCTCTTTCCTATCTCTATAGTTGAACGACTGGAACACCCAAGACCAGAATAGCAATATGGCATTTTCTGCTCAAACTCTACACTCACTCGAGCTTTGTAATGCTACGCTCAAGCTGCTTGAACATTGTTTCAATTAAGCCGTGAAAAAGAAAAAAGGATGTGATACGTTATATCTATATATATATATATATATATATATACATATATATATATATATACATATACATATATATATATATATATATATATATATATATATATATATATATATATATATATATATATATATATATATACATGTATATATATGTATGTTATGTATGTATGTATGTATCTTTTTGTACTTTTGAATGTGTTCAGTCTTGCGCCACAAAAAAAAAAACGCTTCATGTACTACTTTATTTTTCCGTCTCGTAAATATGTGATGAGGATCCATGGAAGCAATTAAGGCAAATAAGTTCCAAACTAATATGCAAAACAGGATGGAGTAAAAATAAAAACCAATTCTTTTTTTTTTAAAGTATGTAACTACGAATGAAAGTGAAGCAAACAGTTTACATTAACATTACAAAGTACAGTACAAGGAACCGAGCTGATAACTATTGCAAGTTAAAATCCAAAGCTAATGTATTCTTATACATTAGGCTTTTTGCCTGGAGCAGACGTAGAGGATGATGACGATGTTATCGTCACCAAATGTTAACGCCATTTTTCCCCCCGTTTTGTTGGCTGTCGCCGAGTCGCTAAAGGTGCCAAATGCAGGAGTAGGCTGCAATCTTCAGCCATTAGAAAAATCATGTTTAACCAGGTGCTTCTTCAAATTGGAAGTATTCCTGCCACTTGCCTTGATTTTGGTGTCACAAATAATGCAGAGAGCGTCTTCGGCATTGCATTTGGAAAAGACAAGCCACAATTTAGAGTGTTTTCTATTTGGCATGGCTGTGTGTTTGCCATGAAACATTGATGGGTTGCAATATTACTAAGAGCATGTCCACTTTGAAATTGCCTGTTTTCCTCTCAAGTGCTGGCAAATAATCGCCACTCGCGAGTGCTAATTCAAACAGACGTGACGACATGCATAACCAAGGCACCGAAACATGGCACCGCTGGATCTTAAGTGAATCTGTGGCCGGTAGTACCAGCTTGTTTCGGTCGGTGCCAAAAAAGTACCGGATCCCCTGCCCACTCCTAGTGACAAAGCATGATCGTAATGTAAGACATTTTCATTTTGTAAATGCAGTTAAACCTGATGTATAGCGTGGCGCTTTTATTTTAAAGACGAAAAGTGTGTCATTGGTTTGAGAAAGTGTCTTGACATGCTTGGTGTTGGATTGACTGCAATACAAAAGTCTCCTTTCGACCTTCTGCCAACCGTATTTAATTTCTGTTGAGCTTTTTTGTAATTTTTCTTACTAAATCAGTCACAGTAACAATCCAAATGTTATGTTATCTCTGCACCTTAACCGTAATCTGAACATGGAAGAGAAGCACCACCCACCTGAACCACGTGCGCAGTAGGCGTCTTCTGCAGGGATGTCGCCTCTTTTCACGGCGAAAAAGTCATTTTCTCGTCGGGAGAACATCTTGCTTCTGCTCGCTTGTGGCTCATGAATAACAAGTGAACTACAGCCAAGCCCACCACGCTACGACACTTATCACAATGAACACGTTTGGGTTAATCGCCTGTAAAAAATGTGTGCTTTCATTGAAATTTATAGTTAATGCGTTATCGCGTTAACTTTGACGATCTTGATATATATATATATATTTGTACATATATATACATAGATATGTATATATATATATATATATATATATATATATGTGTGTGTATATATATATATATATATATATATGTGTGTATATGTATATATATATATATATATATATATATATATATATATATATATGTATATGTATGTATGTATGTAAATATATATGTGTGTATATGTACATATATGTATACATGTATATCTATGTGTATATATATATGTATATATATGTATGTATACATATATATATATATATATATATATATATATATATATAATGTATATACATATATGTGCATATGTGTGTACATATAATAAACCATACAGGTGCATTTAAGTACAACAACTACGGAATAGATTTAACACATTTCTTTTAATTCACTTATTCACATTGATTGACACATTGATTTTCCATTGCTTATCATGTTCAGGGTCACGGGTAAGCCAGAGCCTATCCAATCTACACACCCTAGGGATGCTCTCTGCCAATTTTAGAGGCAAACAAGTATTAAACAAATAAAATGTTCTACCCAACAAATCCTTTGAGAAAGGACTTGTGGAGATTAACCTTTATACTGTCTCCTTTCCTGACTGCACACAGTACTCCTTTGCTTGCAAAAATAAGGATAAGCCTCAAATTCTTGTTATCTCTGCTTCTTTTCATGTCCTCAATTTAGGTTATGTATTTCTACATTTTACGACAACACCTGTGAGGTTTGGACAAGGGAGCATCAATCTTCATTAGACCGAAATGAGTCTGACCCTGTTGACTAAATTACTTGTGTGTGTGTGTGTGTGTGTGTGTGTTAATGTGTTTTGCTGTGAGTGTACATGTGTGTACATGTGTTCGAGTGTTGAGTGCTACTCTGGCCTGTCTGACAGATGACGGCAGTGATTTCCAGGGTTCAGCAGATTAGGGGATTAGAGACAAAGGTTCACACAATAACCCTAATGCATTTGTGCATCACATAAACATGAACTATTGGGACAGCATACCTTTTGTTTGGGGCTACTAATAACAAGCGTGACCCTTGTGCTACAATAGATTTTCCTTCCTATGGTGCGTACTTTTCTCATGCTCACAATCAGACAACTGGAATAGAGCATTAGAAAACCTCAAGGGTCCAATTTCACTAATGCCGTTTTCACACTGCAGGAATGACCCATGTTGGCACCGAGAGCCGAGTTAATACATATTGTCCTTCCAAACCAATTCAGAGCCTACTCAGACTTAGATAATGAACCAAGATGGTGGGTTGAATGTCTGCAACACGGCCAGTGTCGTTCCATTGCCAAATTTCAAGCAAATGTCTCTTTTTGACGTAAAAAACCTTGCAGAATTACATGCATTGTGACAATTGTACCGATACATGTGGTCATTGATGCTTTAATGTCTCACAATTTGTATTAGCTCAACTACAGTTACGTTGGATATTTCTGACTCCTGATCTAATAATTATTTCATCACAATCTGTTAGTTAAAAGCAAAAAAGGTGACATTTTTGTACACAATACAGTGTTTCCCACAGGTCAGGCATCTATTTGTGGTGGTGTGGTCGGGCGGAGGGAGGCAGCGGTGGCGATGACCAAGAAGAACGCGGAGTTGGAATATAATTACAACACTTTATGTACATATTTATATAATATTTACATAATTATATAATATGTAACTACAAGCTCCATTCACAGACAGAATCCCATTGCTTTTGTGAGCGGTCGAGCGAGTCAAAAGCAGAAAAAAAAATAAAATAAAAAATTACAATTATTATTATTATTATTTTTTTTTATATTTGTAGCGGCCGTAATTCTTTCGTGGCGGGCCGCCACAAATAAATGAATGTGTTGGAAACCCTGCATTAGAATTGTGTGGACGATTTTATAAACGTACAATTATGAAGTAATGTCGATCTTTTTTTATACAAAAAATTAGAGATGTTTTGATCAGGGTTTTATGCTGCTGATTCTGATTCCGATCATTCATGAGTGAGATTGGCCGATACAAATACCAATCAGATAACTCTAAAGCTTTCCATTTATGTATAGTACTATTAATAGTTGAACAATATCAACACGATATTTAAACTAGTTCTCTATTTATTTGTTTATTCTGTTTTATTACACACAATTGTTTGAGCAAAACAAAGTCAATATTACACAATAACTAAACAAAATCAAACACTACTACATATTCCCTGAATTTGTAAACATTAACAAAAATACAGAACAAGTATTGGGAGAAAATAAAAATATTGACCTAATGACTTTAATATCCACCATACATATGAAAGCAACAAAAGCATTACAAAAAATACGTCAGAAACAAAATAATACCATAAATCAGGGGTGCCCATTACGTCGATCGCGAGCTACCAGTCGACCGCGGGGGGTGTGTCAGTCGATCTCGAGCCATGCTTTTAAAAAAAATAGACCTAAAAATTAGTGATCATCAATCTTCACCAAGACGTCACTTAAATGACATTCACGGTACCGGAGGGTCTTGTGAGATGACGCTGGCTGCTGCAAGATCATTATTATTAAAATATGACCGAGAGGAAGGCGAGAAACACTTTTTATTTCAACAGACTCTCGCGCCGTACCTTCCGTCAAAACTCTAAAGGCCGACTGCACATTTCCTATCTTCACAATAAAAGCCCTGCTTCATGCTACCTGCGCTAACTAAATACAGAGTCTCGGAAAACTGGCGTGCACAAGCGATCCCTCGGAAAGCTGGCGTGCACATCACTTGTGCACGCCAGCTTTCCGAGACTCTTATTTTGTTAGCGCAGGCAGCATGAAGCAGGGCTTTTATTGTGAAGATAGGAAATGTGCAATCGGCCTTTAGAGTTTTGACGGAAGGGACGGCGCGAAAGTCTGTTGAATAAAAAGTGTTTCTCGCCTTCCTCTCTGTAATTTTTTCATAATAATGAACTGGCAGCAGCCAGCGTCATCTCACAAGACCCTCGGGTGCCGTGAATGTCAATCAAGCAAGCTACGGAATTTGCCGCCAATGTTTTTCTTGTAAAGTGTATGGAAGCTGGATGAATTAGATGCCAAAAACCAACCACTTTCATGTGGTATTGTACCGAAAGGACAACTTTTTTTCTCCTCCATTTGAAAATGTGGGCGTTATCATCATTACTGTCTGATTCCAATCAATGCAAGTCATCAGAATCAGGTAATACACCAACTTATATTCTTGTCTTCGTGAAAGAAAGACATCTATATGTGTTACACATGCTTGTATTATCATTAAACACATTTAACTTGTTTACAAAAATGTCTCTTTCATAAATAAATAAATATAAATGATATATATAAATGAGGTAGATCCCCTCGAGTTGGTCAATTGAAAAGTAGCTCGCCTGCAGAAAAAGTGTGGGCACCCCTGCCATAAATGAACAAAAATAAATGTGAAAATTGTACAAGACGGCACCTTTATGGGCATAAAAGTTAAACAAATATTGCATTCAAGAATTTTGCAAAATTGAACCTAATGGTTAAAGTGCACTTTTTGTCCAAAAAATAGTGTTCTTTGATCTAGTCTTGTATGTCAGAAGACACCTTTCAGCTATCTAAACGGCAACTTGTCTCTGGCAAAAAAATGACTGGCCTGCAGTTAGTTTTTGCCATTTTTGATGACGTGGCAAAAGAAGCCTGCCTCTGGAAGGCATCAGGTATTGTATATCTAATGATGGTAGCTGTGGTAGCTGAGGCATTGAACTTGCCCGATGCATACCCTCTCTGTAAATAAAGGAAAAGCAAATGTATTTTACTTTTTATTAGATGCTGATTAATATAATATGACGGACAAGTAAACACACAATAAAGTAGCAGCTGTCTTAAACAGTACACAACACACATAAACCGATTATTTATTGATGACAAGGGTCATTCTTTTTACTGACTCGGGTACCTATGAGTCACTCATCGAAGTGAATTATTTCACTCGTTTCACTCATCACATCGCACTTGCGCAAAAGCTCACTTATGGCAACTGCACGCGAACTCTCGCCCCCAGTGACTCGACTCGTCAAGTGATATCAAGGATTATATGTCGGTCGCGTTCCCAGTCACATCAAACTATTGTGCTTCGGTCATCATTCTACACTACAAAGCAGATGAAAACTTCAAACGCCATGGAGGTTTGAAACTTTTTGGTGTGTGACTAGGTCAAGGAAATTGGTATCAAGACGTTTCACAAACCTTGACATTTTAATTTTAACAACTTTCCATCACACATTCAGCTACAAGTTGACTTACCTTGCACTCGCTGTATAGTTGTGGATGGTGGTTCCGGTGATCGATTGTCATGTTTGAAGTGTTGCCCTCCTTCGCGGGGACTTTTTTCCTGTACTTTACCCTCAGCAAGTTTTTACAGACTGAAATACGCTCAGACTTCAGATTTTGTCTGTTTACTCGGAGGGAAAATCTCCGGCGCGGGGTCCCTGGTGTTGTTTTCCCCCCATATATTCTTTGGCCAAACTTTGCAAACGGCACTAGTGTTCATGTGCTATTTTCAGAGGCACTGCTGCATTTCCAGGAAATGAGCAGTGTTGCCTAAAATGGGTTACTAAATTAAGTTTTTTCAAAAAAAGAATGATTTAAACAGTATTACTAAACATTTGAAATTTTACTGCAGTTTATTATTATACTGTTTATCCTTACTTCCCTAATGGCAACACATAAACTGTACCAATAATAAGAATAACAAATTGAAAGCTGCTAGCCGCTTATCAGCCGGGGGAGTAATAATAAATAGTGTCAGCCAAAGGAGATGTGTGTTTGTGATCAGCTTTGAAAGGCATTAATTGGCCCATGCTATTGATCGGTGGCTGATTGATTGGCATATCCCTTAAAAAACTTACCTTTAGTAGTTGCAGGGGACTGGTAAATCCTGCAGTAACTTTTTTAGCACACAGTTTGAGTTAATATTGTGGTCCATTTTATACTTGCGCCTTCTTTTGTTAAAGACTGAAAAAAACAACAGCATGCTTCAGCCACATCCAAAAGCCTTTATTTATTTGTTTTGTTGTTGTTGATTTTGATTAATTTTATACATCCGGCAGATTTTCAGTGCGTAATTTGTAAATAAAGTTGAAAACATGGTATTTCATGGTACGTTATTTCTTCTGCTAATTTTTAAATGATACAATACATTACCCCTAAAGCATCTTGTTATGTCGGAGACAATATAATATGTGGTAATGAAAGGAGAAACCAACTTGTGCCAAAACTGATTACAGTAACAAAGAACTCTGAGCTTTAGAGAGTAGATAATGTTATTTATCATGAAGGATAGGGAATAGGAGTTATTTATCTCGGAGTTAGGAGAAGAGGATGGGAGATTTTTTTTTTTGATTGGTGCTACATTTGTCAGGACACGAGGAAGATCTAATGGCATAATATTCGTCCCTTCTGTAGTTTAAAGTAGACCTTAGGTAAGCATCTCTCTGGTCATGCTGATGTGTTTTATCTTTACTGACAGAACGTGGTGTGCATGTGTGTGTGCCCATTATAAAAGGTGCAACATGGAACTGTAAGGTGCTGGGAAGTGTTTTAACTGTCTCAAGTTGAGGCCAAATGTGTCTGTGGCTTCCCTTGGCCTCTAAGTGATGGGTTGTTAAACCGCACAGCCGTAGGGACAAAAGAGAAAACAGATGCAATGGCTGTTGGACCGATGAGAAAGACTATATCTTCTTTTAAACACCGGCCTTGCAACATTTTCTTTTTTTTTTGCGTGTCCATAGATGGGGCATATATTCAAGGCGACATTAAGGCACATCACGTAGTTATATTTCAATACTATTTAGCATTTCTAAAAAGACGCAGGAAGTAGACTCAGGTAAAATTATTTTGTACATGTTTGGTTCACAAATAATTTCTGTATTAATTGAGTAGTAACTTTTTGGTGATTATCACTGCATGACATGTTTAGATTTTTGAAAATGTTATTTAAAGTACAAACCCCGTTTCCATATGAGTTGGGAAATTGTGTTAGATGTAAATATAAACGGAATATAATGGTTTGCAAATCATTTTCAACCCATATTCAATTGAATGCACTACAAAGAGAAGAAAGTTGATGTTCAAACTCATAAACTTTATTTTTTTTTACAAATAATTAACTTAGAATTTCATCGCTGCAACACGTGCAAAAGTAGTTGGGAAAGGGCATGTTGACCACTGTGTTACATCACCTTTTCTTTTAACAACGCTCAATAAACGTTTGGGAACTGAGGAAACAAATTTTTGAAGCTTTGATTGTGGAATTCTTTCCCATTCTTGTTTTATGCAGGGCTTCTGTCGTTCAACAGTCTAGGGTCGCCGCTGTCGTATTTTACGCTTCATAATGCGCCACACATTTTAGTTGGTAGACAGGTCTGGAATGCAGGCGGGCCAGGAAAGTACCCGCAGTCTTTTTTTACGAAGCCACGCTGTTGTAACTCGTGCTGAATGTGGCTTGGCATTGTCTTGCTGAAATAAGCAGGGGCGTCCATGAAAAAGACGGCGCTTAGATCGCAGCATATGTTGTTCCAAAAGCTGTATGTACCTTCCAGCATTAATGGTGCTTTCACAGATGTGTAAGTTACCTTGGGCACTAATGCACCCCAATACCATCACAGATGCTGGCTTTTGAACTTTGCGTCGATAACAGTCTGGATGGTTCGCTTCCCTTTTGGTCCGGATGAGACAATGTCGAATATTTCCAAAAACAATTTAAAATGTGAACTCGTCAGACCACAGAGCACTTTTCCACTTTTCATCAGTCCATCTTAGATGATCTCGGGCCCAGAGAAGCCGGCGGCGTTTCTGGATGTTGTTGATAAATGGCTTTCGCTTTGCATAGTAGAGCTTCAACTTGCACTTACAGATTTAGCAATGAACTGTATTTACTGACAGTGGTTTTCTGAAGTGTTCCTGAGACCATGTGTTGATATCCTTTAGAGAATGATGTCGGTTTTTGATACAGTGCCATCTGAGAGATCGAAGGTCACGGTCATTCAATGTTGGTTTCCGGTCATGCAGCTTACGTGGAGTGATTTCTCCAGATTCTCTGAACCTTTTGATGATATCATGGACCGTGGATGTTACAATCCCTAAATTTCTCTCAATTGCACTTTGAGAAATGTTGTTTATAAATTGTTTGACTATTTGCTCACGCAGTTATGGGCAAAGTGGTGTACCTCGCCCCATCTTTTCTTATGAAAGACTGAGCATTTTTTGGGAAGCTGTTTTTATACCCAATCCTGGCACCCACCTGTTGCCAATTAGCCTGCACACCTGTGGGATGTTCCATGTAAGTGTTTGATGAGCATTCCTCAACTTTATCAATATTTATTGCAACCTTTCCCAACTTCTTTCTCACGTGTTGCTGGCATCAAATTCTAAAGTTAATGGTTATTTGCAAAAAAAAAAACAATGTTTATTAGTTTGAACATCAAATATGTCGTCTTTGTAGCATATTCAACTGAGTATGGGTTGAAAAGGATTTGCAAATCATTGTATTCCGTTTATATTTACATCTAACACAATTTTCCAACTCATATGGAAACAGGGTTTTTAGTATGTTTTCTTATTGCATGTTTTTGTAGTTGATTGCTGATGACTGCAGATTACAATAAGTCTTTGATTGAGTGAGTTTTCTTTTATTTCATATCATCTTCAGTATTTGTTAGTATTTCTTTGATGTAAAATTGAGGTACATTTTGCACTTGGCTCTCTAAGTTACTGAAATTTCCACGTAATTTGCGATGGTTTGTCAGATGCTTATTGATATAGACTTTTGCTCCTTTCAGATTGCTTCTCTGCCTCAGCAATGCAACTTTGTTTTGTTGTTGTTGGTGAACTTTTAAAAAATGACAACATGTGTGTTGTTATTTCTGCCATTGGATTGGATTTTATCGATGTTAATGACCTCTACACCCAAACCCTTTGATTGCAGAATGTTGGTCACATTTTGCTCTGTTGAGACAACAATATATTGTTCTCTTCTATTATTAGCTGCCCTACCTGGCAAAATAAAGCCTGGACACCAGCCACAATTAAAGCACGCTACCTAAAAAAACAAGGTTAAATACAACAAATATGGACAAGCTAAAGTAACAGTCAAGAAAATATATGAGCTGGAAAAATATCAATGATAAACACAACCATGACACATCCAGGCAACAATCAATCCAATATTGAGTTAGAAACCTTTAGCGGTGTAGACCATGGAAGTACAGAATGGGAGAAAAGAGATTTATGCTCTAGGGCTGCAACGATTAGTCGACATTGTCGGTGACAAATGTTATTCTTGACATTTGTCCACAATTGTGTTTGTCGACAATAGTCATGACGTCATCACTCTAGTTTTTCCCAGCAGAAGTTGGTCCGCATCATCACTCGTATGAGAACATTCTCTTATTCTTGATAAAACATGAACACCTTGCTCATTTTGCAAAGCAGTCCTTGTTTTTATGGCTGTAAATTTGTGATACGCGAGTATTTAAAACGAAAGCATGATACGATGCAGTACGAAGGTCCTTTGTAGTCCTGAGTTCAATCCCGAGCTCGGGATCTTTCTGTGTGGAGTTTGCATGTTCTCCCCGTGACTGCGTGGGTTTCCTCCGGGTACATCGGCTTCCTCCCAGCTCCAAAGACATGCACCTTGGGATAGGTTGATTGGCAACATTAAATTGGACCTAGTGTGTGAATGTTGTCTTTCTATCTGTGTTGGCTCTGTGATGAGGTGGCAACTTGTCCTGGGTGTACCCCGCCTTCCGCCCATGTGCAGCTGGGGTAGGTTCCAGCACCCCCCGTGACCCCAAAAGGGACAAGCGATAGACAATGGATGTATGGATGGATGGATGAATAAATTAATAATCTTTGTTGTTCATTAGAACATGCCTAATATAACTTAATCTAAATTTAAAAGTTGATGGAAAAATTAGAGCCATTAAGTATGTGTGTACGCTTTATTATCTGACTAGCCGACTAATCGTTAAGATAGTCGTTGATTAATCGACTACCAACATAATTGTTGCAGCCTTTGAAGGGGAACTGCACTTTTTTGGAATTTTGCCTATCGTTCACAATCCAAAATAGTATGATAAAAAACAGGGCTTAGAAAGATTACACCCTCTATACAGACTTAAACGAAAAAAATTACTATATGGATGGAGTAGCCGAACGCTTTAATAGTTACTTACTAAATAGTGGAACAAAACTGAAACAGACAATTCCCGATGTACATGATGGGTCAGTTGAGGACTCAAATAAAAGCATGTCCAGAAATAACAATCAATCAATCAATCAATGTTTATTTATATAGCCCTAATTCACAAATGTCTAAAAGGACTCTACAAACCACTACGACTACAACATCCTCGGAAGAACCCACATATTGGATGTTTCTTCAAAATGCGACAAAAGAAGAAATAATTAAAATTGTAAAAAAAATGTAAATCCAAAATTTCAACTGACTGTCATGGAATAGATATGAAAACGATACAAAAAATTATTCAAGAAATTTCAGAACCTTTAACGCACTGTATATCAGATGAATAAAATGAAATAAATGGGTTGTACTTGTATAGCGCTTTTCTACCTTCAAGGTAATCAAAGCGCTTTGACACGACTTCCACATTTACCCATTCACACACACATTCACACACTGATGGAGGGAGCTGCCATGCAAGGCGCTAACCAGCACCCATCAGGAGCGAGGGTGAAGTGTCTTGCTCAGGACACAACGGAGGTGACGAGGTTGGTACTAGGTGGGGATTGAACCAGGGACCCCCGGGTTGCGCACGGCCACTGCGCCACACCGCCCCATAACAGAAGGATATCATTTCAGACATTCCCAGACAAAATGAAAATAGCAAAAGTTGTACCAATTTATATAACTGGAGACAAACACAGATTTACAAACTATACAACTGTGTATTTCCCCCCAAAAATTTAAATAATTGAAACATGATTCTATAGCAGATTGGAAAAATTAATTTAAAAAAGCAGAACACTTGTGGAGAACCAATGCGGATACAGATCTAACATGTCAACATCGATGGCATTAATAAAAATAACAGGAAAGACAGTGTGCAGCTACAGTAATTATGGCTCGGACAAAAGCATTTGTTTGACACAATCAATCATATTATACAAATCAATGAATTAGAACTGTATGGCATCAGAGGATCGGTCTTGAACTGGATTAGAAGGTACTTAACCAACAGGAAGCAATATGTAAAATTAGGCGAATATACATCAACAGAGCTAGATATATCTTGTAGCGTACCCCAAGGATCTATACTGGAACCAAAATTGTTTAATCTCTATAAAAATAAACCAACTAAATATTTAAGGTTAAAAAAGACTTAAAGTTAGTTTTATTTGCAGACAACACAACTGTATTTTGTTCTGCTAAAGCTTAACCTTTGTTTTTACCATAACAACCTATAAGGTTTCTTTTTTTGGGGGAACTCAAGTATTTATTACATTTGTTGCATGGTTATTGTTGCATTTGAAGTGATTGTATTGTTGATAATAGGGGTAATTATTATTAATATTCATTATCAAAATTGTTATTTTTATTGGTATTTTAATTGCTCTATTTGTAGTGCAATAATCATTGTCATTTCTGTGTTATCTACTTCCTTATCAGGTTATTTGCTATAATTCTTGGTATCATATTTGCACACATCTTATTTGCTGATGTTATTCTTTTGTTGTTGTTGTTGTTGTCTGTCTTCTTTTTTTGTTTGTTTCTATCCCCTCCTGCTCATGTCTGGCTGCGCCAAACATTAAATATATATATTCAATAAAGTCAAATACAAATAAGGCAACAAGAGTAGTATCCCATGATTCTCCTTAGTAAAGAAATTCTGTGAAGCAGATAACAATATATTTGCCTAAGGCTGGACAGAACATGTTAAAAAAACAAACAATTTCAGGAGAAGCACAAAAGCTGATACAGATAATAACAGAAGAAGTGAACAAATTACAAAGCTGGTTTGACAAGAAGAGACTGTCTTTGAATCTCAGTAAAACTAAAATAATGCCATTTGGTAAAAGTACTAGAGAAAGTCAAACACAAATACAAATAGATGGAGTAGACAGTAAAAAAACAAACCATTTTTGGAGTAATAATTAATGAGAAAGGGAACTGGAAATCTCATAAAAAATATACAACATGAAGTAGCAAGACATATTTTAATAATGAACAAAGCAAAATATGTTTTGGACCAAAAACACTTCATGTTCTCTACTGCTCGCTCGTATTACAATATCTGCGTTATTGTGTAGAAATATGGGGAAATAATGACAAAAGCACACTTCATTCACCAATCGTGTTACAACACAATATGTTAGAATAACATACTGTTGGATATAGAGAACACACAAACCACACATTGAAATTCAATGATTTAGTGCATTTGCAAACAGCTGGAATTATAACTTGCTACCTAAAAGTGTTCTATTTGTTCTTCTCATCAAAAGAGAAGAAAAATAACCCCAGAGAAAAATGTAATTTAAAATATTTAAAGGGGCCAGGGGTTTGCGGGGTTGTGGCAGCGGCGATGACCAAGAAGAACGTTGAGTTGGAATATAATTACAACACTTTATGTACATATTTTTATAAGGATTTGAACAATTAGTTATTCACTGAAATATATTTATTAATTGCGCCCGATCACAGTTGAAATCTTGAAATGAAGGGCCTTTAATGGCTAAAACATTAACCTGAACACCATTTTAACAGCTGGTTGGCTCAGATTTTATTCTTTTCATTGCATTCACATGCTGCAGTGGACAGTGCATAATTTAGCTTTCAGTATAAATGCAGTATCTGAAGCATCGTCTCCACGTGTGTTTATTGACAACAGGGTTATAAACTTGACACGTTAGCTCTTCGGTATGGTAACAGGTAAGGCTGGGCGATATGACTAAAAAATGTATCACGATATAAGTGTTTCATATCAGTCTATGGATAATTATTGATAAAATAAAACAAAAAACTATTTATGATTTGCTAAACCTTTTCAACCCATATTCAATTGAATGCACTACAAAGACAACATATTTGATGTTCAAAGTCATCAACTTTTCTTTTAACAACACTCAATAAATGTTTGGGAACTGAGGAAAATAATTGTTGAAGCTTTGAAAGTGGAATTCTTTCCCATTCTTGTTTTATGTAAAGCTTCAGTCGTTCAACAGTCCGGGGTCTCCGCTGTCGTATTTTACGCTTCATAATGCGCCACACATTTTCGATGGGAGACAGGTCTGGACTGCAGGCGGGCCAAGAAAGTACCCGGACTCTATTACTACGAAGCAACGCTGTTGTGACACGTGGCTTGGCATTGTCTTTCTGAAATACAGGGGTGTCCATGATAACGCTGCTTGGATGACAACATATGTTGTTCCAAAACCTGTATGGACCTTTCAGCATTAATGGTGCCTTCCCAGATGTGTAAGTTACCCATGCATTGGGCACTAATACACCCCCATACCATCACAGAGGCTGGCTTTTGAACTTTGCGCCTATAACAATCCTGATGGTTATTTTCATCTTTGTTCTGGAGGACACCACGTCCACAGTTTGCAAATATGATTTGAAATGTGGACTCGTCAGACCACAGAACACTTTTCCACTTTGCGTCATTCTATCTTAGATGAGCTCAGGCCCAGCGAAGCCGGTGGCGTTTCTGGGTGTTGTTGATAAATGGGTTTTGCTTTTCACAGTAGAGTTTTAACTTTCACTTACAGATGTAGTGACCAACTGTACTTACTGACAGTGGTTTTATGAAGTGTTCCTGAGCCCATGTGGTGATATCGTTTACACACTGATGTCAGTTTTTGATGCAGTACGGCCTGATGTATCAAAGGTCTGTAATATCGTCGCTTACGTGCAGTGATTTCTCCAGATTCTCTGAACTTTTCATGATTTTACAGACAGTAGATCGTAAAATCTCTAAATTCCTTGCAGTAGCTCGATGATAAATGTGGTTCTAAATCCGTTCGATAATTTGTTTACAAAGTGGTGACCCTCGCCCCATCCTTGTTTGTGAATTACTTAGCATATCATGGAAGCTGCTTTTATACCCAATAATGGCACCCACCTGTTCCCAATTAGCCTGCACACCTGTGGGATGTTCCAAATAAGTGTTTGATGAGCCTTCCTCAACTTTATCAGTATTTATTGCCACCTTCCCCAACTTGTTTGTCACGTGTTACTGGCATCAAATTCTAAAGTTAATGTTTATTTGCACAAAAAAAAGTTTATCAGTTTGAACATCAAATATTTTGTCTTTGTAGCATATTCAACTGAATATCGGTTGAAAGTGATTTGCGAATCATTGTATTCTGTTTATTTTTACATCTAACACAATTTCTCAACTCATATGGAAACAGGGTTTGTAGAAGTTGTTCATCCGTGTCATTTAAGTATACCCGGAGATGGAGACAAACACACACAACCGAAGACAGTTTCTGCAGGGAGACTTTTCCTTGATAACCCTTCGTGTGGATCATGATTAATTATTAATCTAAACTGGAAGATATGGACATCCTCTCAGTCGTCAATGAAGTGAGAGCAGACATTGTACAGTAAGCTATCGTTTTATTATGTTTGTAGGTAGTATTTCTTGTTTAGCACTAAGCAATACTGCTACATGATGCTATGGTGTTTCACTAAGGCTGGATTTGTTTAGCAGAGGTATATATTGATCATACGTCTTTATCCGCAAACTTTGAAAGTCTTTAATTGTCACAAGTTAGATAAATATAATAATAGCTTCAATATAGAGGCAACTAGTTTTTCCACTCTAGTGGTACTTAAAATAAGGTGGTCTGCACCATTTTACAATTGCACTTGACACCCAGCATCGAGGGTTGGTATTGGGGGTTAAATCACCAAAAACGATTCCTGGGTGTGGCCACCACTGCTGCTCACTGCTCCCCTCACATCCCAGTGGGTGATGAAGAGTGATGGGTCAAATGCAGAAATTTCGCCACACCTAGTGAGTGTGTGACAATAATGGGTTTTTTAACTTTAATATATAGTCTTCGTAAACCACACGTAACACGCCCACTAATACTACACGCTATTTTATAGATTGCACACGCTGTTTAGCGCGTGGAATTTGGATCTTAGTATTTTGTATGTATGTATATGTATGTACCTCTGTTTTAAAAACCCAAATACTGGTTCATTGCTGATTAACCATCTTGAAGTAAGATGGAAGGACATAATGAGTAATGTAGAGTTAGAAAAGATCCCATGATATCTCTTTATTGGAACACTAAATCTTTAAATGACTGTCAAGACAAATTACGCTAAATTAGCCCCAGAGATAGTAACATAATGAGTAAACAGTTAGGGACAGTTTGATTAGCTGAATAAATAACTTTAGATGTTGAGTTGTTTCTCGCGTCAGATTTAAAACTGTGGATGGAGCTTTGTGATTTGAATTTGGTTATGAAGGTCATCCTCTATATGCTGAACATTTTCTTGTTGCCATTATAGTGACTAATTAATTCCTGTATATTAGTTGAGGTTTCTGTGGTTTATCCGTTATACAGTGCTCAAATTCCGGGGTAAAGTGGAATATACGTTAGGTCAGGAAAAAACACAGGCAGGAGATTTTATTGTTTATTTTAAATCCCCTGAAGAGCAGAGAAACCTGCGAAACTGGCTTGTAGGGATGAAATAGCCTCTGTGTTTTTTCCTGACCTGTATATGTATGTATGTACGTATGTGTATATGTATGTGTGTGTATATATATATATAATATACAGTATTATATATATATATTTTTTATATATATATGTATATATGTGTGTGTGTATATATGTTTATATTTATATATATATACATATATACATATATATATATATATATATATATATATGTATATATGTTTATATTTATATATATACATATTTTATATATACATATACATATATATGTATGTATATATATATGCATATATATATATATATATATATATATATATATATATATATATATATATATGCATATATATATATATATATATATATATATATATATATATATATATATATATATATATATATATATAATGTATCACATCCTTTTTTCTTTTTCACGGCTTAATTGAAACAATGTTCAAGCAGCTTGAGCGTAGCATTACAAAGTTCGAGTGAGTGTAGAGTTTGAGCAGAAAATGCCATATTGCTATTCTGGTCTTGGGTGTTCCAGTCGTTCAACTATAGAGATAGGAAAGAGCTTTCATAGAGTCCAGGAACAAGTGATTCATAAAGGTAATAAAGTCAGGGGAAAAAGAATGTTTGTCAAAGGAAATGGCTCTTAAAAATATCACTTTCATCATCTTGTGGAATACAACTGGACCGCTTGTGTCTGCAGTAATCACTTTGTAAAATGATTTTTTTGAACATTGTATTAGTTTGAGACACTTTCTGTGATGCAATCGAGTTTATTCTCTACTATATTAGTAGTGTTTGATAGCAGAATTAAACACAAGGAAAGGACCAGAAATTGCATCAGATTGTGTTCTTTTGTGGTTGCTATGCCTAAATATAACTAGGAAGACCAGGTTGTGCAAATAAACTAATGTCATGTTAAGTCCGAGCGATAAATATTGTGATTGTTGGTCCAATACAGCGTATTTTTGTTGTCGATTTTTATATCAGCAGGTAAAAGCATATTTATTGGTTTTGTGCAGGAAAGCCAATTGCTTTATTCAACACGGACGACCACATTATAAGGTCTTTGGTGCTATTCATTAGCATCAAGACAATATCTCTGATAATAAACTAAATGAATACGTCTCTTGTAGGCTTAATCAGAATCAAACATACTTTATTATTAACAGCATATACTGAACCTTGATATCGGTTGCAAACATTGCTGAAAAACAGGGATGTTTATAGCTAAATAATGAGACTTAGATATGGACTTTACACCATAAAAACAACTGCAGACACAAATTGTAGATGACAGACCAATATTTGTGGCAGAAAAATAACTATAAAAAAATGTATTCTGTTTGCTTATTAGCGTCACGATCATAGCAGCAAGACACTCATGTGAATCAAATACAGTACTTAGCGATGCACGGATAAGTACAACTTTGTTTTTTATCAATTAATGTTGAATTTGTAGACCCTCTCCAAATGTAAAGACATAATGTGCCTCCAATCTTTTCTCCTCTAAATACCGTTGGTGTCAAATGAAGGAAGGTCTTAATTAGCAGTAACCTCTTAGCAGCAACAAATGGTTTAAATCCTTAAAAACAATATTTTATTAAGAGTGTAAAAATCGACTCAGTCCCATTATAAATATTTTTTTCATGATCGCTTATATATTTGCCTATAAATCTTTCAAAATACGCCCAAATCTGCACTGATCCAGGTAAATAAATAGTAACCTAATAGGGCTCTAGATCACATCGCCTGCAACCTGGAAGTGTTATTTATAAATATGTATAATAAATAAATCGCCCACTTGAATATTCTCTCTTCTCTTCTCTGTCTCTCTCATCGTCATTTGGGATGTCTGTTGTGATTTTCCTTCCTGGCCTCTGATTGGCCTGTCCCTAATGTTTTGCCCTATTGTCAACCAATTGTGACTCATCATAATAAACAACCAACCAATCTTGGATGTTCTTATATGTGCAAGCATGTCTTGGAAGGAGGAAGGGGGGGGGTTTATTAGCCCTTGAGAGGGAGTGGGAAGCGGGGAGAAATCAAGGAACACAACAAATAAGCGGTGTTTGGTCATTTTAACGTGAAACAAATTACAAACCCTGTTTCCATTTGAGTTGGGAAATTGTGTTAGATGTCAATATAATGATTTGCAAATCATTTTCAACCCATTTTCAGATGAATGTGGGTTGTTCAAACTGATAAACGTTTTTTTTTTTTTTTGCAAATAATCATTAACTTTAGAATCTGATGCCAGCAACACGTGACAAAAAAGTTGGCAAAGGTGGCAATAAATACTGATAAAGTTGAGTAATGCTCATCAAACACTTATTTGGAACATCCCACAGGTGTGCAAGCGGAACAGGTGGGTGCCATGATTGGGTATAAAAACAACTTCCCAAAAAATGCTCAGTCTTTCACAAGAAAGGATGGGGCGAGGTACAGCCTTTTGTCCACAACTGCGTGAGTAAATAGTCAAACAGTTTAAGAACAACGTTTCTCAAAGTGCAATTGCAAAAAATTTAGGGATTTTAACATCTATGGTCCATAATATCATCAAAAGGTTCAGAGAATCTGGAGAAATCATTCCATGTAAGTGTCTTGGCCGGAAACCAACATTGAATGACCGTGACCTTCCATCTCTCAGGCGGGTGGCACTGTATCAAAAACCGACATCAATCTCTAAAGGATATCAACATATGGGCTCAGGAACACTTCAGAAAACCACTGTCACTAAATACAGTTTGTCGCTACTTCTACTATGCAAAGCAAAAGCCATTTATCAACAACATCCAGAAACGCCGCCGGCTTCTCTGGGGCCGAGATCATCTAAGATGGACTGATGCAAAGTGGAAAAGTGTTCTGTGGTCTGACGCGTCCACATTTCAAATTGTTTTTGGAAATATTCGACATTGTGTCATCCGGACCAAAGGGGAAGCGAACCATCCAGACTGTTATGGACGCAAAGTTCAAAAGCCAGCATCTGTGTTGGTATGGGGGTGCATTAATGCCCAAAGCATGGGTAACTTACACAGCTGTGAAGACACCATTAATGCTGAAAGGTACATACAAGTTTTGGAACAACATATGCTGCCATCTAAACGCCGTTTTTTTCATGGACGCCCCTGCTTATTTCAGCAAGACAATACCAAGCCACATTCAGCACGTGTTACAATAGCGTGGCTTCGTAAAATAAGAGTGCGGGTACTTTCCTGGTCCGCCTGCAGTCCAGACCTGTCTCCCAGCGAAAATACGAGAGCCGAAATAAAACTTCAACAATTAGTTTCCTCAGTTCCCAAACGTTTATTGAGTGTTGTGAAAAGAAAAGGTGATGTAACACAGTGGTGAACATGCCCCTTCCCAACTACTTTGGCACGTTTTGCAGCCTTGAAATTCTAAGTTAATTAGTATTTGCAAAAAATAAAATAAATAAAGTTTACGACTTTGAACATCAAATATCTTGTCTTTGTAGTGCATTCAATTGAATATGGGTATTCCGTTTATATTTACATCAAACACAATTTCCCAACTAATATGGAAACGGGGTGTGTATATTGATACTATGTTATTTTCTTAATTCATCCATCCATCCATCCATTTTCTACCGCGTATTCCCTTGTGGGGTCGCGGGGGGCACTCATATCTTGTTAGAAAATATATCTATATCTTACAAGCTTGATATATCGCCAAGCTCTAGTATATATATATATATATATATATATATATATATATATATATATATATATATATATATATATATATATATATATATATATATATATATAATAAAATATGTATAGGGATGGCGTGGCGCAGTGGGAGAGTGGCCGTGCGCAACCCGAGGGTGACTGGTTCAAATCCCACCTAGAACCAACCTCGTCACGTCCGTTGTGTCCTGAGCAAGACACTTCACCCTTGCTCCTGATGGGTGCTGGTTGGCGCCTTGCATGGCAGCTCCCTCCATCAGTGTGTGAATATGTGTGTGAATGGGTAAATGTGGAAGTAGTGTCAAAGCGCTTTGAGTACCTTGAAGGTAGAAAAGCGCTATACAAGTACAACCCATATATATATATATAAATATATATATATATATATAAATATATATATATAATATGTATATATATATATATATATAATATGTATATATATGTGTGTATATTGTGTGTGTGTGTGTATATTATGTATTATGTTTTTTTTCCCTGTTAAGGAGCATTGTGGATCTCAGACAGTGCTGCTACTTCCACCGCAACGTGTGTGTCAGCTGGTGACATGCGGCATTAGATATGCTTTAGCAAAAGTGAGGCTTTCCCGAGAACAGCCTTCATCTTGGATTACTATGCTCCTGGATTCTGTGAGTTTTGTGAAGGGGAGTGAAAGTACAGCCGGATGATATTAAGGATGGTATTTACTACATCTGTCTGACCGCTAACTGACTGGTTTTATCTTGACCTTCTAATATGCGGGTGGAGCTTGGTAGGCTTACTGCTGCAGGTCTTGTTGAGTAACCTAGCGTGTCCAACCTATATGCTTTCTAGCATATGAACTCATGAATAATTGCCCCGATTAATGCCAGGTGGGTGCAATGTTCATGTTAATGGACTTGCAATAAAAAGCACTGTCAATCATTGCATTATGTAAACAACATATGCACAAATTTATGTATGGGATCAGACGACTACTCCATGGGACCTACAGATAGCATCTGGATCTGTGTCTGCATCTGTATTATTAAATTATTGTTGAGGTTTACCTGTAGTATCTGCCTTTTTTATTGGCATTAACTTTATTGGAAACTCAAGTCATAATCAAGACATACAGTTAAATTGCTTTAAGTGAAATCAGTGCACAGTGCCGTATGGTCAAAAGAGAACATCACTTCTGTTCGATAATGTCAACTAAATTAAAAGAACATTAAAACGAGCCTCTTCTAAAACACATAAGCCACCAGCTGAGAAACAGAAAATGTCTTCTATTGTTTGTGTTCCTTTCCTGTGTCTTCTTCTTTATTTAACACGATGATGTGGTACTCACACTCATGTATGTCAGGCTGTGTAGCCGTCCTTTGGTGGAAATGCAAGCCTGAACTAACTTGAACTACATTAACATAGAAGGCACAAAAACTTTCATTTAAATATAGTAAAAGTGGATTGGCAACACTAAATTGGTTCTAGTGTGTGAAGGTGAGTGTGAATGTTGTCTGTCTATCTGTGTTGGCCCTGCGATGAGGTGGCGACTTGTCCAGGGTGTACACCGCCTTCCGCCCAAATGCAGCTCAGATAGGCTCCAGCACCCCCCGCTTACCCTAAAAAAGGGACAAGCAGTAGAAAATGAATGGATAGTCAAACAAGAAACCTCTGTTTATGCCTGATCTACGAAGGTCCAAGTAAATAAGGTGTGTGAACTAAACATTTTTGTGTACTATTAGTGGGTGTGTTGCAAGTGATTTACTAAGACTGAATGTACAAATGCAGACTGCCCTATTGAGACAGTTCCAACAATTTATGGTGACATTGTATACAGTGAGTTCAATAACAGTTGACATATAAAAAATTGTAATACCTTAGTACACCTGTTGTTGTTGACTTTGGACTAGCGGCTGGAATACATCAAGGCCGCAGAACAGAGAGACACTACGGGCTTACACACACACACATCCACTAAAATATATGCCACACATACACACCCCATCCCCCCAACCCGATGCCCTTGACGCAAATCCCATAGGGGGATGAATGGATGGTCAGCGCCTGAAACCTGCGGCCTAACAACATGACCTTGAACTACCTTCCCTCTATTGCTAGATATCTCGAGATGTATGCTGTAATATGTATATGTGTTTTGCTTTGGAGGTTTTTTCCCCACTCCAGACTGGGCCCCCTTAAGAGCCCAGTCTAGATTGTATTTTTTTACTCATCCTTCCCCAGCTTTTACCTTTTTCCCATCTTTTACGGGGTGCCTTATGGCGATCCATCAGCGTTCTTGTTCTGTAACCCAGTACACTGTTTGTTTGTCTAATCTTGAACAGGTTTGTGCTGAAAACTTAGTTTCGTTGTACTTGTTGCAATGACAATAAAGACCTATCCTATCCTATCCTATCCTACGTAGCACCTGACTAATCATTGATCTTTGCAAGTAGGGCACATCTAGTTACACAGTTAGCATACATTTTGTTATGTATTACATTTAAACAATATTTTTGTGTACACTGCACTATATTACTATTACTTGATAACTTGATTGTATGACTGCTGCAATGCTTGGACTGAGTTGACGTCATCAATGATGTAAATACCTTTTGTCCAGAAAAGATGCAGAAAGAAAAAGATCCCATTGTGTTCCAATCAATCGACCACCAATTATTAGTGGCCTATTTCTGTAATCAATCAATCAATCAATAAATAAATCAATCAATCAATCAATGTTTATTTATATAGCCCTAAATCACAAATGTCTCAAAAGACTGTACAAACCACTATGACTACGACATCCTCGGAAGAACCCACATAAGGGCAAGGAAAACTCACACCCAGTGGGCAAGGAAAATTCACATCCAGTGGGACAACAGTGACAATGATGACTATGAGAAACCTTGGAGAGGACCTCAAATGTGGGCAAGGTTTCTGATCCTCAGATGCCAAGTGATACCTATTAATTTGGTACTCAGTATTGAACATTTATTGCTAATACCTTGCAGCTCGGTCAGTTTGTTGACAGCTGAGGTAACTTAGACTTTCAGCTACAATATAGCTAACTGTTTGGTAATGTCCATACTGAATGCAGAGCGGCCGTTTTAAGTTACTATTTCACCACAGTTGTGGCAAAAAACTTAATTTCTTACAAGTTTTGAAAACACTGTAGAACTGAAGAGACCAAACATGCCGCACATCGTGCAAGAGAGAAGGAAACATGCTAACGCTGAGCTCGCTTGAAACAATGGAAGAAAAAGTGCTTAGTTCACTTTAACACATGTAGATTTAACAGCGTTACAGCGGAAAGTCGGCAGACTTTACCAAGAAATGAACAGGTAGATTAGTACAGGTCTGGAAAGAAGATATTACAGCAAATGTTCATGTGTTTGTGCTCTGCTGCTTAGTCTGTCATGAGCCTGACTGTCAGCGATCACGCAGTAGGGTGGCAGGATCCATTAATCCATGCTATTCTTAGTACAGTACATGAGTGACAAAAGTGACATCATTTGTTTTTGTTCATGTTTAAAAAGTCAGTAATTAAGTCCCTGGACATAGGAGGACTTTGACTTCATATTAGTTAAGCAATTGTATGGAATAAAAGAAAATGATGAAACAGTTTAAATATTTACTTGACATTGTTGACATTATTGCTGATTAGAATAGAAGTTGTATGCATATATATATATATATATATATATATATATATATATATATATATATATATATATATATATTAGGGCTGCGAATCTTTGGTGTCCCACGATTCGATTCAATATCGATGCTTGGGGTCACGATTCAATTCAAAATAAATTTATTTTCAATTCAACACGATTCTCAGTTCAAAAATGATTTTTTCCCGATTTAAAAGGATTCTCTATTCAATACATAAGATTTCAGCAGGATCTACCCCAGTCTGCTGACATGCAAGCAGAGTAGTAGATTTTGGTGACAAGCTTTTATAAATGTAAATGACAATGTTTTATTAACTGATTGCAATAATGCAAATTTGTTTTAACTATTAAACGAAACCAAAAATATGACTTATTTTATCTTTGTGAAAACATTGGACACAGTGTGTTGTCAAGCTTATGAGATGCGATGCAAGTGTAAGCCACTGTGACACTATTGTTCTTTTTTTTTTCATTTTTATAAACGTCTAATGATAATGTCAATGTGGTATTTTTAATCACTGCTATGCTGAACTTATAACTAATATTGATACTGTTGTTGATATTATAAGTATTTGTTTCACTACTTTTGGTTTGTTCTGTGTCGTGTTTGTGTCTCCTTTCAGTTGCTCTTTTTATTGCCGTCCCGAGTGTTGCTGGGTCAGGTTTGGTTTTGGAATTGGATTGCATTTTTATCGTATTGCTGTGTATTGTTTTGTTGGATTAATAAAAATAAAAAAAATCTAAGAAAAAAAATGGATTTAAAAAAAATGAGAATCGATTCTGAATCTCACGACGTGAGAATCCCGATTAAAATTCGAATCGATTTTTCCCCACACCCCTTATATATATATGAATATATACATGTGTGTGTGTATATATATATATAGATATATATATATATATATATATATATATATATATATATATATATATACATATATGAATATATATACATATATATAGTCAATAGCTCTCACCATGAATACATGATACAGTTGATAGTTAATACATGGGATGGTATCAGCTGATCTCATTTTCCTTCGTATCCATGAACCAAACATGTATTTAATGTTTCTGCATACAAGAAAGTTGTTGAAAAAATGGTTGCACCGCGACACTAAAAACTATTTCTTATTAAAATAAATTATATCTACAGATAAATGTATTAATCAAAAAAATTATCAGTAGAATAATCAATTCAATAAATAATCGTTTGATGCAGGCTTACTTCATTGAAAAATTTAACAATACGTAAGCATTGTAGCCTTAGCTTAACTGAACTACATGGTGCTAAGCTAAAACAGGTTACTTATATTACAATATTTGTGCATGGATGTACATAGTCTTTTCAAATAGGGAGACAAACATTATAATAAACACTTTGCCTTTATATAGAGGGGTTAGTGCGTTTGCCTCACAATACGAAGTTCCTGCAGTCCTGGGTTCAAATCCAGGCTTGGGATCTTTCTGTGTGGAGTTTGCATGTTCTCCCCGTGAATGCGTGGGTTCCCTCCGGGTACTCCGGCTTCCTCCCACTTCCAAAGACATGCACCTGGGGATAGGTTGATTGGCAACATTAAATGGTCCCTAGTGTGTGAATGTGAGTGTGAATGTTGTCTGTCTATCTGTGTTGGCCCTGCGATGAGGTGGCGACTTGTCCAGGGTGTACCCCGCCTTCCGTCCGATTGTAGCTGAGATAGGCGCGAGCGCCCCCCGCGACCCCAAAAGGGAATAAGCGGTAGAAAATGGATGGATGGACTTTGCCTTTATACTTGTAGCTTTGTAGCACTTAAAAGCAATGAAAGACAAATATAAACTTAACTTTCTTGTTGGTTCTAAAATTCGTTCTTTTCTTTACCGGGCCAATTTCTGGCTCTTTTATTTTGAGTTGTAAAGTATAGTTCTAACTTATGATGGCGGAGAGGAGATCCATTCATAGTCGGCTTAAGGGGGTGAGGCTTGGACAAGGGTTTTGCATGTAAATTCAAATGCCACCAAATTATTATTTTTTTTTGTCAAAAAAACGCTTTAATATGGTTTTAAAGCACAATTTTGTCCAACTTGGTCCATGTATAGACCACAAAACTTTTCAAATGTAGATAAAACATTATAATCTAACCCCTCTGAATAAAAATCAGACGAAAAGCAATCATGATTGATTCTATCATTTGGATTAATATATGGGCGAAGTCTACCATTTTGAGCAACAAGCATATCCACACCAAATGCATCGCACACATGTTCATTTTCATTTTTCAAATTGTATTATTACAATTTATTGTACACTAAATCCATCAGCCTTGATTTATAGTATCCTTCAGTTCATTGCCGCAGCCAATGGAATAACTACAAGCTGTGGTTGAATTCAGGTGCTTACTATGCCTCAGTTACACACTTCTTCTCTCCGCCTGCCTTTCTGGCAGACATGCCTAGTTACAGTCTAAAATGGCCTTGCGAAGGAGGACGTGAGTTAAGATGGCATCCCCAGAGACTTTTCAGAAAAGTAATTTAATAAACTGGGATATTTCCCCGCTCCACAAGGAAAAGAGTATGAGCTCAGAAACGTAATGAAACTCGGCTGTTGAATTTTTATTAAAGAATCAATTTCCTGTACTTGAACATAGGATAGGGAAAACATAACTTTTTTTTTATTTCTGGCTGAATTGCAGCCTGCACGGCATTCCTTTTAAACAGCTTAGAGCAGCGATTGTTTAAATATTCATCCATGGGTGGGGAGTGTCCTGCAGCTTCACCCTGGCTCCAACATTGGCCTTGCAGCCGGAATTATAGGTTATTCTTAGCCCGGTCAATTTTGGGGAAATTTGAATAATGACTAGAGAAATGATAGGACAAAAAAATGAGGCCGAAAATGAAGACATCCCGACCCACCAATTTCTGCCGCTTTTCCCTTTTGGGGTCGCGGGGGGTACTGGAGCCTATCTCAGCTACATTCGGGCGGAAGGCGGCGTACACCCTGGACAAGTCGCCACCTCATCGCAGGGCCAACACATTTAGACGGACAACATTCACACACTAGGGCTCCACACAGAAAGATCCCGAGCTCAGGACTACTCAGGACCTTCGTATTGTGATGCACAGACTAAAGTAGTATATTTCCTGTTATATAATGACTAAAACAAATATAGTTGTTTGTACAATTGCGATTTCACATGCAATTTGAAATGAATGAAGTGTAAATTTCCTTTAAAATTGTTATGGTAAATACAATCTGCCTTAGAATGTAAATGTTAAACACAAACCGAAACGTACCTGTATAATAACGTCATGTTGTGAACAAAGTCTGATCATTCAACAATACAAGGCAGGAGATAAAGTGAGTTGAGGGTATCATGGAAATCACTCAAAGGTGAATTGTGTTAAAGCTAGTCAGAATGCACATGTTTTATTACCAGTAATGAGGTATGCATTATATATATTTAATGACAGAACAGGAATAATAGTTGTTTTTTTTCAGTAAAACTAAAAAAATCTACTAATGAAGACATACTGTACTGTTCCAGTTTCAGCTGTTCTGATCGAAGAAAAACTCACATTCCGACACTCCGTTACAGAGAGAATGTTTTCTTTCCATATCGTCAATCTTTGAAGATCGCAGAAAATGCACAAACAAACAACTATTGCTTCGAACGCTTGTCAATATTAAAGGTCACCTCACAATTACTTTACAATATAACTATTACGAATGATTAATATTGTCAAATTCATTTTTGATAAAATTACTTTTGTAACAGAATGTTGGTTTTCCATATCCTGCAGTGTTTACCCTACCTCACCTTTTAAGGAGTCATATTATGATCCCTGCCCCCTAAACAAAAACAAAAAAACAAACACTTCCTTGTGGTCGACATAACATGTAATGATAGTGCTGTCGTTAAAATTTTAAATAGATTTTGTGTCAGCACGGGTCTACTTTTTTTTTAGCCTGTTGGCCCCTGTTTTTGTGAACAGTTTATACACTTTGAACACAATATAAAACTGCATATCAAACAAACATAACAAGGGTGTGATGGAACAACTTTCTATTTAATAAGCACGTCAAAATAAAAACAACAGGCTTAAGTGTCCGCATTTGCAGTCGCTCTGCTGACATGCACAAATGCACGCTGTCCTGTTGTGCACTCACAGTTTGAAATCGCTAAACTCTTTAACAGCCAGGTCGCTACAATGATTAGGAATATAAAATAAAATCCTCTTTACCTTGTCGGTTAATCTTCTTTGCGTGCAGCGGAAGGGATGGGGATGATGGCTAGGGAGTGTCGACAAAGCTGTGGATACTTTTTGAATGTTTCAAACCACAGAGTCTGTTCATTGCTTTCTTTGGACTTATATCTAGCTAGTAGGGCTGTGAATCTTTGGGTGTCCCACGATTCGATTCAATATCGATTCTTGGGGTCACGATTCGATAATACATCAATTTTTTTCGATTCGATTCTCGATTCAAAAACTATATTTTTCCCATTCAAAGCGATTTTGTATTCATTCAATACATAGGATTTCTGCAGGATCTACCCCAGTCTGCTGGCATGCAAGCAGAGTAGTAGATTTAAAAAAAAAAAAAGCTTTTATAATTGTAAAGGACAATGTTTTATCAACTGATTGCAATAATGTAAATTTGTTTTAACTATCAAAAGAAGCAAAAATATGACTTTGTGAAAATATTGGACACCGTGTGTTGTCAAGCTTATGAGATGCGATGCAAGTGTAAGCCATTGTGACAATATTGTTCTTTATTTTTAATTTTTATACATGTCTAATAATTATGTCAATGAGGAATTTTTCATCACTCCTATGCTGAATTATAACTAATATTGATACTGTTGTTGATAACATTCATTTTTGTTTCACTACTTTTGGTTTGTTCTGTGTCGTGTTTGTGTCTTCTCAATTGCTCTGTTTAATTCAGTTCTGAGTGTTGCTGGGTCAGGTTTGGTTTTGGAATTGGATTGCATTGTTATGGTTTTGCTGTGTAGTGGTTTGTTGGATTGATAAAAAAAATATATATATTTTTTATTTTTTTTAAATGAGAATCGATTCTGAATCGCACAACGTATTCAATTCAATTCGTATTCGAATCGATTTTTCCCCACACCCCTACTAGCTAGCATAATTAAAAAGGCTAAAACACTTTAAACACACGCAAAGTAGCTCAGTAGCTAACAGCTGCACTTTGCTGACTGAATGAGCCGTGACCACCAGAGAGTGATCTGGCTGAGATGCATTGTTTGATGAAACAATTGTACACTTAGAGAAGGTCTGTACACCAAAGCATACTTTTGTTTGTTCTGTAGGTTGTAAATCCTAAAACCTGTTCAATGAGGGGTTTGCCAATCGAGGTTTCACTGTACTTGGGATCCTCATGTCGCTGAGATATTTACATAAGAATTTTGCCTCATTCCAAATGAGCTGTTTCGGTTTTAGATCAACCTGTGACGTAGGTCAGCTTTCCATACATTGTAAATGTTTCCTGGATGACACTTGTGTTTGAGATTTCTACTTTTTATTTCTATAGCCGCTAGGGCTGCGAATCTTTGGGTGTCCCAGGATTCGATTCAATATCGATTCTTGGAGTCGCGATATGATTATACATCGATTTGTTCGATTCAACGCGATTCTCGATTCAAAAACGATATTTCTCCGATTCAAAACGATTCTGTATTCATTCATCCATCCATCCATTTTTTACCGCTTATTACCTTTGGGGTCACGGGGGGCGCTGGTGCCTATCTCAGCTACAATCGGGCGGAAGGTGGGATACACCCTGGACCATTCGCCACCTTATCGCAATACATAGGATTTCAGCAGGATCCAGCCCAGTCTGCTGACATGCAAGCAGAATAGTAGATTTTTGTAAAAAAAAGCTTCTATAATTGTAAAGGACAATGTTTTATCAACTGATTGCTATAATGTACATTTGTTTTAACTATTAAACGAACCAAAAATATGACTTATTTTATCTTTCTGAAAATATTGAACACAGTGTGTTGACAAGCTTATGAGATGCGATGCAAGTGTAAGCCACTGTGACACTATTGTTCTTTTTTTTTATTTTTATAAATGTCTAATGATAATGTCAATGAGGGATTTTTAATCACTGCTATGCTGAAATTATAACTAATATTGATACTGTTGTTGATAATATTCATTTTTGTTTCACTACTTTTGGTTTGTTCTGTGTCGTGTTTGTGTCTCCTCTCAATTGCTCTGTTTATTGCAGTTCTGAGTGTTGCTGGGTCAGGTTTGGTTTTGGAATTGGATTGCATTGTTATGGTATTGCGGCTTCACGGTGGCAGAGGGGTTAGTGCGTCTGCCTCACAATACGAAGTTCCTGCAGTCCTGGGTTCAAATCCAGGCTCGGGATCTTTCTGTGTGGAGTTTGCATGTTCTCCCCGTGAATGCGTGGGTTCCCTCCGGGTACTCCGGCTTCCTCCCACTTCCAAAGACATGCACCTGGGGATAGGTTGATTGGCAACACTAAATTGGCCCTAGTGTGTGAATGTGAGTGTGAATGTTGTCTGTCTATCTGTGTTGGCCCTGCGATGAGGTGGCGACTTGTCCAGGGTGTACCCCGCCTTCCGCCCGATTGTAGCTGAGATAGGCGCCAGTGCCCCCCGCGACCCCCCCCCCCCCCCCCCCCCCAAAAAAGGGAATAAGCGGTAGAAAATAGATGGATGGATGGATGTTATGGTATTGCTTTGTATTGTTTTGTTGGATTGATTAAATAAATAAATAAAAATCGATTCTTTAAATATGACAATCGATTCTGAATTGCACAACGTGAGAATCGCGATTCAAATTCGAATCGATTTTTTCCCACACCCCTTATAGCCGTGTTTGTAGTCTGAACAGAAATATATCTATGGCGCATCTCAATGACCGGAAATGCTTTGTTAGCACAGGTCATACACAAACCTCCAGCCTCATCTGAAGAATTACTGTAAGAAGTGCCTGTATAAATATTGTGTTTCATATCAATGAAGGCTCTTCGTATTTGCAAACCTCTCTGCAGACTGCTGTTTTTTACAACTTCCAACAAAGGATTCTCCCAGAAACAACATGTACCGGCGAGGTCAGTGCCGACTATTAATAACAGTGGTGGATATATGAAAGCAGTCAGTCTAATAACAGTAGAGAGACAACTTTTACCATTGGTACCTTTGCGATGTAGCATTGGCGTTAGTTACATATTTAAGTACAGACTCCAGAGATACCGATGAACCACATAATGCATGGCTGTGCATTATGTAATTTAAAATAGGGAGACATACATTATAATAACACCTAGTCTGTATACTTATGATTTTAAAGCACAGAAAGGCATTGAAAGAGAAATCTAGAACACTACTTTGAGATGCTTTATTTAAGTTGACTTGGGCTGATAGTCAAAACAATTAATTGAACAGTAAATGGAAATGAACTTGATATATTTTCCGTCATTGATACGTTTTTGTATCTTTGTGTGTGTGTGTATTCATTATCTCTCACTTTCAAATAGGGTGAAAGAGGGTTCACTATAATGTCTTTTCCCCTCGCACCTTAGCGTGTCAATAGCGAAATTAAATGAACAATAGTAGTCAACCACAATCCTTGTCTTGGCAGGCCGAGGTGGAACCGCTAGCTTATACACACAGAATCCACAAATAGAGAGCCACACTAGTTGCTATTTGCTATATAATATCATTTATTGCCAATACTTTGTGTGATAATGCAACTTCCAGCAAATTGTATTACCAACCAAGGCCTAATTTCAAGGCTTGTTGCTTGTTTCTTCTTATCTGTTTTCCTCTCGCTTGCAGTCACACTCTGGCTCATACATGTACGATTGGATGCTAAAATGTAATTTTTAAAATAAAATTTAATTATTATTTTATTTGCATGATATTTTTCTGTCCCTCGTGAGAAGTTTATCTCTCTCATCATAATATCACCCCTTTAAAAACCTCTAAAAGCTTAGTTGGCCACATGCGTGCACAGCACGTTTTAGCTCCTATTTCCAAAATTGTGTACACTACTGAATTGGGGTCTAATGGCCGCTTATGTGGACACTTATACTGGTGTCAGAAGAGTATATCATACAATGGAATTTGAAAAAAAAAGTGTAAAAATAACAATTAGCATGTCACTAAACATGAAGTACACGTTTGTTACTTATGGACTAAGTACATCATATCAAAAGATGATTCTTAGTTTTTATTCTAATTAGGGTCCAATAAGCCCAAATAGCAAAGAGAAATAAAAAAAAGTATGTAAACAAACAGATTGGGCCTTAAGAGGTTTTGAGTGTGACTCTGGGTCTGTATGGTGCTTTCTACTAAAGACAATCACATGCAACTGATGAAGAGCAATCAGAGTACAGTTAAACATTTTACGTGTAGGGATGTACTCTAACAATATGAACATTTTATGTCATTCATATCACAGTAATCGTGAACAAATGTATCACCTTTATAGGAATGTATTTGATGGATGATACGATTCACATCGCAATACATCAGTTACAGGGTAAATCTGACCAATCTAAGTCTAAGACTAGATCTGACCAATTTAAGCCTAGGAGCATGAACTGATAAAGCCTACTTGGATGAAAGGCAAAGCGTCTTCTAAGACAAACCAAACATTTTAGTTGCGAACGATTGAATGCCCTACGAAAACAAAGACCTGGATGAATGAGAACATCTATAGATATGGATTACAATGTGATTCAAAAATGATTTATTGATAAAAGGGACGGCGTGGCGCAGTGGGAGAGTGGCCGTGCGCAACCCGAGGGTCCCTGGTTCAAATCCCACCTAGTACCTACTTCGTTACATCCGTTGTGTCCTGAGCAAGACACTTCACCCTTGCTCCTGATGGGTGCTGGTTGGTGCCTTGCATGGCAGCTCCCTCCATCAGTGTGTGAATGTGTGTGTGAATAGGTAAATGTGGAAGTAGTGTCAAAGCGCTTTGAGTACCTTGAAGGTAGAAAAGCGCTATACAAGTACAACCCATTTATCATTTATTTAAAAGAACAATTTGATTTAGTTTGTGAACAATTCATCCATCCATCCATCCATTTTCTAACGCTTATTCCCTTTGGAGTCGTGGGGGGCGCTGGTGCCTATATTTGCTACAATCGGGTGGAAGCCGGTGTACACTCTGGACAAGTCGCCACCTCATCACAGGGCCAACACAGATAGACAGACAACATTCACACTCACATTCACACACTAAGGCCAATTTAGTGTTGCCAATCAACCTATCCCCAGGTGCATGTCTTTGGAAGTGGGAGGAAACCAGAGTACCCGGAGGGAACCCACGCAGTCACGGGGGGAACATACAAACTCCACACAGAAAGATCCCGAGCCCGGGATTGAACCTAGGACTACTCAGGACCTTCGTATTGTGAGGCAGACGCACTAACCCCTCTACCACCGTGCAGCCCATTGAACAATTCAATAACGTGCAATACGGGTTAGGAATGACTGGATTGTATGGTTAACAATTCTTCATAGATCCGTTAATCCTACAAATAAATGAATAATCCTCATGTTAAACTATTAATTGTTAGAACGTTGGCACTAAGCGGTCAGACTAGATCTGTCCTAGCTGAGTCTATGAGCATGAACAACTGAAAACTACTCGGATGAGAGGCAATACGTCTTTGAAGGCAACTGATCTGATGAAAGTCATGAGAATAATACTAACCTGATGAATGTTCAGTAGTCCTTGAACGCACCTTAAAAACACCTCAGTCTTGTAATCCTCAATCACTCTAGCTAAGAGAGCACACAGCTTGTAGGTCCAATGTGCACTATTGAATAGCTTAGTCGCTCAAACAGCAATGTGTTTATATAAGTGTAGATTGGGGTGTATTTTTTCTCCATGTCTCTTGTTTTCATCTTAACATTTAAGCTAGCAAGCTGACACCAGTAGGTCTGTGAGGTTGTCAAAATGCAGTTCTCAATCACGGTTTTTCAGTAATTTTGTGCAGCTCAGTTAGGCTCCACCCCCCCATGACCTTGAAAGGGACAAGTGGTAGAAAATAGATGCATGGAAGCTGTTTGTCCATCCAGCCATCCATTTTCTAAACCTTGTCCAGTTCGGGAGTGCTGGAGTCTCTGCATTCGGGCGGAAGGCAGTGTACACCCTGGACAAGTTGCCACCTCATCGCATGTTCAACACAGATAGACAAACAACATTCATGCTCACATTCACACACTAAGGCCAATTTTTAGTGTTGCCAATCAACCTATCCCCAGGTGCATGTCTTTGGAGTTGGGAGGAAGCCAGCGTACCCGGAGGGAACCCACATAGTCACGGGGAGAACATGCAAACTCCACACAGAAAGATCCCGTGCGCAGGATGGAACCCAGGACGGTGGTATTGTGAGGCAGACGCAGTAACCCCTGGCTCCACCATGCTGCCCAGCTGTTTTGTCGTTACATCCTTCGTCACGTGCGTGCTTTGTACGTGTGTTTGTGTTTTCCAGCTACCCCACTTCATCTATTTATTTGCGATATATGTACATAAATAGAATAGAATAGAATAGATTAGAAAGTACTTTCTTGATCCCTGGGGGAAATTCAGCACCACAGTTCGCTCAGAATAAATAATAATAAATAATATATGACATATTATATATAATATATGAATAATATAAATATATTCTACATATATTCTACATTTAAGTGCAGTCAAGAAGGAACATATGCATTATACAGTCTGATGGCTGTCGGTATGAAAGACCTCCTGTGTCGTTCCGACATCAGTGTGTAAAGGATATCACCACATGGGCTCAGGAAGACTTCATAAACCCACTGTCAGTAACTACAGTTGGTCGCTATATCTGTAAGTGCAAGTTAAATCTCTACCATGCAAAGCAAAACCCATTTATCAACAATACCCAGAAACACCGCTGGCTTTGCTGGGCATCATCTATGATGGACTGATGCAAAGTATTTGGAAACTGTGGACGTGGTGTCCTCCGGAACAAAGAGAAAAATAACCATCCGGATTGTTATAGGCCCAAAGTTCGAAAGCCAGCATCTGTGATGTTATGGGGGTGTATTAGTGCCCAAGGCATGGGTAATTTACACATATGTGAAGGCGCCATTAATGCTGAATGGTCCACACAGGTTTGGAGCAACATATGTTGTCATCCAAGGAACGTTATCATGGACCTCCCTGTTTATTTCAGCAAGACAATGCCAAGGCACGTATTACAACAGCGTGGTTTGTAGTAAAAGAGTGCAGGTACATTCATGGCACGCCTGCAGTCCAGACCTGTCGCCTATCGAAAATGTTTGGCGCATTATGAAGCATAAAATACGACAGCGGAAACTCCGGACTGTTGAACGACTGAAGCTCTACATAAAACAAGAATGGGAAAGAATTCCACTTTCAAAGCTTCAACAATTAGTTTCCTCACTTCCCAAACGTTTATTGAGTGTTGTTAAAAGAAAAGGTGATGTAACACAGTGGTGAACATGCCCTTTCCCAACTACTTTGGCACGTGTTACAGCCATGAAATTCTAAGTTAATTATTATTTGCAAAAAAGAAATAAAGTTTATGAGTTTGAACATCAAATATCTTGTCTTTGTGGTGCATTCAATTGAATATGTGTTGAAAAGGATTTGAAAATCATTGTATTCAGTTTATATTTACATCTAACACAATTTCCCAACTCATAATGAAACGGGTTTTGTAAATGGATTGCAGAAATGACTTGATTTTCAAGAATAGAAGAATGTAATTAGCTAACACAGAAAACTGTCTCGTCTGGCCACTTGTCCCTATCCATATCATATATAGCAGGGGTGTCAAAGTCCTTTTAGATGGGGGGCCACATGGAGAGAAATCTAGTGGGCCGTACTGGTAAAATCACGGCACCATAACTTAAAAATAATGACAACTTCAGATGTATTTTCTTTGCTTAAAAATAGAACAAGCACATTCTGAAAATGTACAAAGCACAATGTTGTTGTTTTTTTTTTTTTGCACTTACATGTTGCGGTTAATAATTTATTCGTCGTTATTTATATTTTCTGAACAAATTATGTGGTAATGTCTATCAGTCAACTCATTGGTGTTAATTTTCAATCAATATAAAAAAAACATCAAAATTAAATTACAGGATGTTATTTATGTAGTTTGATCATTTTCTTCGACTGATATACTACTGTAACTTGTGGTTTATTTTCATCATCTACAACAGGGGTAGGGAACCTGTGGCTCTTTTGATAACTGCGTCTGGCTCTCAGATAAATCTTAGCTGACATTGCTTAACACGATAAGTAATGAATAATTCCGCTGGTAATCACAGTTTTAAAAATAACGTTCAAAATATAAAACATTCTCATGGATTTTAATCCATCCATCCGTTTTCTACAGCACCTGTTTAAGAAGTCGCATTAAGGGTAAGAATTTTTTTTTTTTTATAATTGGTTAGCTTTAGAATAACAATGTTATTAAAAATAATACAAGACTTATTATACTCTAAAAAGGTTGGTCTTACTTAAAAATGCACGCAAAATATTATATGGCTCTCACGGAAATACATGTTTACAATATTTGGCTTTCATGGCTGTCTCAGCCAAAAAGGTTCCCGACCCCTGATCTACAAAGATACAAATAATTGCTATTGTGACATCTAGTGGACACATTTAGAAAGGCTGTTTCTTTCAATCAAAACATTTTCAGGTTCATTTTTATACTTGACAAACTCATCCCGTGGGCCAGATAAAAGCTGTTTGCGGGCCTGATCTGGCTCTCATTTGACACCCCTGATATACAGCATACCAGTATGTGTTTCATGAAATGTTCTGCAAATACTTTTTCCACCGTATTTGCCCCTCGCAGCATTCCATGCCTTTGACCGTTCCTAGAGTACCTGTCAAAAGATTTGCATGTTTGTTCACCGTGGCTGTGGAATGACACTCCTTTTACCCCGACTTCACCGCGACGTGTGGCAGCAACATAGCAAGGAGGGGGCAGGTGATGATTTATGACCGAGATGCTGCGTTCCAGCACAGGATGATTAATCTCTTCTGGGAACACTTCAGGAGTACAAGTTTAACCTACCTCGGCCTTGCACGCTCACGTACACACAAACACACACACACACACACCAACACACCCACAACTGTGAGCCGCATGCCTAAGAAGGACATAAACAGAGGGGCAGAGTGCATGTGCTTTTGTATGCAATTTGTGTATTTGTGCGCCGCCTCCCCCTCCTCGTGCTTCATTTTGTCCCTGCCTTCCTTGTTCCTGTTCTTGGCTTTTTCTATCCTTACTGACCTCAGTTGTCCGGTGTCTCACATTCAGCCTCTATTCTTTCACTTTGTCCATTCATCATAGTCATAGATGCTCACACACAAAGCGAGGCGATGGCGAGGAAGGGAGGGATGAGGATGAGGGAGGAGAGCCTCTCTCTAAGGCCACTTGGCTGCCGTACAAGTGAGCATAAGGCGATGGGATTAGTGCAGCTAGGTGCAAAAAGCTTCAATGTCTTAATAAGCAAAGCGAAAACTGGGGACTTGTTCCGTATGTCTGGTACAGCTGTGTTTGTGTGCGCAGGAGATATAGAGATGCAAAAATGACATTAACTACACTGTAAAACAAAATTCTGTAAAAAAAACAGTCATCTACTGGCAGCTACGGCTGCCAAACGAATACCATAGAATTAAAGTAAAACATTGTAGACCAAATAATGATCAAAAACATTATATTTACAGTAATTTTCATGAAACGTTTTGCGGAAAAATTTAGTAATTACATATTTTTACTAAATTATTGAGATCAACCACCTTTAATAAAGTGACGATGCAAAGCGTTCTGCAGAAAAATAATTTTATTCTACAGAGTTTTTCCAAATTATTACCATCGACCAACTTTAATGAAGTGAATCTGGAGAAATCACTGCATGTAAGCGATGATATTATGGACTTTTGATCCCTCGGGCGGTACTGCATGAAAAACCGACATCAGTGTGTAAAGGATATCACCACAAGGGCTCAGGAACACTTCATAAAACCACTGTCAGTAACTACAGTTGGTCGCTACATCTTTAAGTGCAAGTTAAAACTCTACAATGCAAAGCCAAACCCATTTATCAACAACATCCTGAAACGGCGCCGGCTTGGCTGGGCCCGAGCTCATCTAAGATGGACTGATGCAAAGTGGAAAGGTGCTCTGTGGTCTGACGAATCCACGTTCCAAATTATATTTGGAAACAGAGGAAGTGGTGTCCTCCAGAACAAAGAGGAAAATACGTATTCGGATTGTTATAGGTGCAAAGTTGAAAAGCCAGCATCTGCGATGGTATGGGGTTGTATTAGTGCCCAAGGCATGGGTAACTTACACATCTGTGAAGGCACCATTAATGCTGAAAGGTCCATACAGGTTTTGGAGCAATATATGTTGTCATCCAAGCAACAGTATAATGGCCGCCCCTGCTTAATTTAGCAAGACAAGTGTTACAACAGCGTGGCTTCGTAAAAAAAAGAGCGTGGCTACTTTCCTGGCCCGCCTGCAGTCCAGACCTGTCTCCCGTAGAAAATGTGGGGCGTATTATGAAGCGTAAAATACGACGGCGGAGACCCAAGACTGTTGAACGACTGAAGCTCTACATAAAACAATAATGGGAAAGAATTCCACTTTCAAAGCTTCAACAATTAGTTTCCTCAGTTCTCAAACGTTTATTGAGTGTTGTTAAAAGAAAATGTGATATAACACAGTGGTGAACATGCCTTTTCCCAACTACTTTGGCACATGTTGCAGCCATGAAATTCTAAGTTAATTATTATTTGCAAAAAAAAAATAAAGTTTATGAGTTTGAACGTCAAATATCTTGTCTTTGTAGTGCATTCAATTGAATATGGGTTGAAAAGGATTTGCAAATCATTGTATTCCGTTTATATTTACGTTTTACACAATTTCCCAACTCATATGGAAACAGGGTTTGTAATATGTTTAATGACTCACAATTTTTTGTTCCATTGTTAAAATGTAATTTGTACATTTTATCATGTAGGTCTGCCATTTATTCAGACAACCATGACCAAACAAGAATATCACGTATCTCTAATTGTTTAAAAAAAAGAATACTTTCAATGCCGGTGAACAGTGCATGAAAATATATATGCATGTTTATGGTCACAGTTTTATCGTACATTATGTGTAACTACACTGAGTTTGCACAATAATTGGTGTCTTGGCAACTGTCTCGTGTAAACACAGCAACCAGTGTTATTAACCTAACGTATATATGTCTCAAAAAGCTGTCTTTCTTTGTGTGTCAGCTTCAAAAATGACAAATATGCTTTTTTAGTTTTTCAAGTTTGCGCAATTAATAGCTGGACAGAACATCTGTTGGCTTCTTGTTTTCCTGTGGTCTGATCCAGCGCCCCCGTGTAGTGTTATGTGTCCTCTCCACACCTATATGGTATGAAATGTTCTTATCATTACATCCTTAATGTCCCCCCTGGTGAAGCACTCAAGTCTCATCACACACACACAGACAGTAAAGAAAAGTTTACAGGGAGGAATTTTAGTTTATGTTGACACAGTCTTGCATTAGTATGCCCTCGAAGGCTACAGTGTACGAGTTATTTTTGTATGTTTGGTCCAACCATGCTTTAAAGGTAATTTCTCCGCTTTCAGTTGTGACTTGGTGTCATCCCGCCTTAAGATTGCTTTTTGTTTCTGTCAACTCCTTGTGGTCCTTATGTGGCACTGAAGATAACACAGTTACGTCACTCCACTCACTGTGTGAGTTTGTTTATCTCAGTGTATGATTCCGTTAGTCTACTCCACTGCCTCCTTCTAGCCATTATCATCTAAAACTGATAGAAAAAAAAAGATTGTGGATGTATTTGAATATAGCTGTGAAGTTATCTACATCTTTACAAGTGTAAAGTGTTCCTTTTCAAGGATGCGTTTGAAGTTCACGTAGAGGATGTGGAATTGTTCTACGCTTATTTAAAGCTACAATTAAATTACTGTGGATCTTAAACGCAGCTTTGATTTGAATATTTTCTGCTTTTTAAGTATAAAAAAAAAACAGTGGGGCAAATTCTCCTCTGGGAGTTTGCACTCAATATATTGACATACAAGCACAGTAGTTGCTGGGTAATTTAGCATACTCCGCTATGAATACCAAACAAAATAAATGAGCAATGAATTGGTCAAACACTGACTTTACAAGCTGTTTTACAGTCTGGCTCAGCAGCTATAGTGTGAACTCATTAGACAAACAATGTTGCATGAATTAGAGAAACTCAATTGGCTGAATCACAAGACCTCCATGTTGGATGCTATGGATTATTTGTCAAAACAATAATGAGACCCATATCAGTTGCACAATCATAACTTAAATACATGTAATTTATTCTATTTTTTTTGCCGCAGAATCTTACGATAGGATAGGATAGGATAGGATAGGATAGGGATAGGTCTTTATTGTCATTGCACAAGTACAACAAAACTTTGTTTTCAGCACAAACCTGTTCAAGATTAGACAAACAGTGTACAGGGTTACAGAACAAGAACGCTGATGGGTCGCCATAAGGCGCCCCATAAAAGATGGGAAAAAGGTAAACACTGGGGAAGGATGAGTAAAAAAATACAATCCAGAGTTCGGAGTGGGAAAAAACCTCCATAGCCAAGCACATTTACATATTACAACATACATCTTGAGATATCTAGCAACAGAGGGAAGGTAGTTCAAGGTCATGGTGGTAGGCCGCAGCTCTCAGGCGCTGACCATCCATTCATCACCCCTACGGGATTTGCGTCGAGGGCGTTGGGTTGGCGGTGCGGGGGGTGTATGTGTGGCGTATATTTTTTTTGTGGATGTGTGTGTGTGTGTGTATAAGCCTGTAGTGTGTCTCTCTTCTGTGGCCTTGCTGTATTGTACCGTCTCGTCCAAAGTCAACAACAACAGGTGTGTGTCCATGAGAGACAAGAAGGGAGTTTGTTGTGTCTTCGCTGCGCTGTTCTTCGGGAGAGTCTCGAAGCCAGGGAAACAATCCAAGTTAGAATGATTTTGTATGCGAGTGAAAATAAAATTTGCTTTTCACTCTAAATTGTCTATGACTGGTGCTCAAACCCTGCTGGGTAGACAGTCCGATGTAATACACAGTTCTTCCCGCATCCTCCAATCATTTGTGGCAGCTTTGGGGTACTTTGAAGACTGCCAGCAACTTCAAATTTGTCGACAAACTAGAGCAACGCTTATTTCAATCAGCAGATGTCCTGTTGTCATAATTCCGAATAGGTGGATATCGTCACGCGGCACTCCTTCTTCTCCCAAGAGTCCGTCGTGTGTCAGGCAATAACCGCTTCGTCACGACAGCAGGTTCCCCCAGACCCAAGATCTTGTCAATTTTGTTGAGGCCATTTAAATAGTTCCAATGTTTCGATTTGGAGAGCAGTGCAAAAAGAGGCAACATGAAAGTTAAGACAAGACAAAACAAAGAAGCAAGCAGGAGAGATAAGGGAGAGGAAAGGGGAGGTCCACCCTCGTTGAGTGCCAGAGAGGCCATACGCTAGTTTCATGGTTTCCGTTTTTAGGGATTCTCTTAGATTTAGCAAAAGAGGGCGCATTCACACTTATTATATTTCCCATGAATTAACTAATTCCTTCCATCCATCCATCCATTTTCTACCGCTTATTCCCTTTGGGGTCGCGGGGGGCGCTGGTGCCTATCTCAGCTACAATCGGGCGGAAGGCGGTGTAAACCCTGGACAAGTCGCCACCTCATCGCAGGGCCAACACAGATAGACAGGCAACATTCACACTCACATTCACACACTAGGGCCAATGTAGTGTTGCCAATCAACCTATCCCCAAGTGCATGTCTTTGGAAGTGGGAGGAAGCCGGAGTACCCGGAGGGAACCCACGCATTCACGGGGAGAACATGCAAACTCCACACAGAAAGATCCCGAGCCTGGGATTTAACCCAGGACTGCAGGACCTTTGTATTGTGAGGCAGACGCACTAACCCCTCTTCCACCGTGAAGCCCAAGAGCTAAGTAAATGTTATCCATACATTTTTGTTCATTGTTTCTATTAAAACCCAATAATTTTCTCAATAAATGATACTTTGATCTCTATTAAGGAACTGGCGGAAGGCTAGGTACACCCTGGACAAGTCGCCACCTCATCGCAGGGCAAACACAGATAGACAGACAACATTCACACTCACAATTGCCGGTTCCCTCCGGGATGACAATTTCATTGAAAAAAAAAAAGGATTTGTTAGCAAAATGCGTGTGTTGGAAAATGCAGTGTTTAAAATTTGCTGCTTCAAAAAGTAAGACCCACATCCGGTAAATCAATGCTGCCTGAGAACCATCAAGTCAAGTTTGGAGTCATGTGACTAGGAAATGAAGGAAATGAACACGTGTAATGTCACATAAATCGGATGAGAAACACTCTAAAACCTTTACAAATTAAAACATAATAATAATAATAATAATGTGGATCTTAACAATAGTGTTTGATACGTATGTTTTGTAATTGAAGTTTAATTTAATTTAATAAAATAAAAAATACATACACAATGTTTAGTCTGTCTTATTGTCTGTTTGTCGATATATTTATTTCAAACACAATTTGGTGAACATAGTTCAATATGTTTACAAGTAATTTTAGCACATATATCAATACCATGATAATAATAACCGTGATATGACATTTTCATGTCGTTACACCCCTACGTCACAGACAAATGTCTGAATTGATAAGGTTTTAAAACAAGTTCTCGCTCAGCTATTTTACATGCGTGATTATGCAAATTACCTGCATCTTAGCTGCAGCACAGGAAGAAGCAAGATAAGATGCAAACATTGGCAGCAATTACATTTTCAAAGAGTACTTGTGAGAAAATTGTGGGGCACACCGAAAATGTAAAGTCTATTAATTGCTGATTAATCAGAGTTTCGTGTGCATTGTTTTCACAGCTGTGCCAGTGATGTGAGTGAAATATAGAACGTGTTTTTTTTCCCCACTCAATAAAAAGTTTCACCCACTGGGCTTATGTTTCTTCAGTTGCGCACACCCGGTGTGGGACCCGCTTTCCAATGGCACTAAATGCTCTTTGACGAGTAACAGCAGAATAGCACATGGAGTACGTATGCTTTCGTCTAATAACTGAAAGGGTTTGCATGGTGCTACATTTCCACAGAATCTTTTGTAATGTGGCTAAGCAGGGACAAGACATGAAGAAGACAAAGTAGGATGAAAGAAGAGACAAATTCGCAGTACGGTAATAGAAAATAAAATAACTAATCCATTATACTAGCACCACCCCTGCTGCGCTCCCCTGATTCCTTCCAGCTATTAGCAGCTTAGGACACAAATAGATTACCCAAGATATCAAAGAGCTGTGGGATGGATTCAAACAGTTTAGTAGCCCCACCATAATCCCCAATGTGGAACAAAAACAAGTCTTGAATGTAGTGAAATTAAATTTACTGATCCTTTCTGCTATCGAGTTTATCGTTTTGCTTTTCATATCTTACCGGAATCAGTTTATCAAAGAAGAGAACTATAGAGAATGATAACATGCATGACATGTTTTCATAATAACATTGTTGAAATCACTTTCTATTTAAATGCTGAATAACTAAAAGGAACAAATGCTCCCACCAAAGTGGGCAAACTATAGAAAATATGGACACATTGCTCTGTTAAAGGCCTACTGAAATGAAATTTTCTTATTTAAACGGGGATAGCAGGTCTATTCTATGTGTCATACTTGATCATTTCGCGATATTACCATATTTTTGCTGAAAGGATTTAGTAGAGAACATCCACGATAAAGTTCAAAACTTTTGGTCGCTAATAAAAAAGCCTTGATGATGTGTGCGTGACGTCACGGGTTGCAGGCCTCCCCACATCCTCACATTGTTTATAATCATAGCCAGCAGCAGCTACAGCTATTCGGACCGAGAAAGCGACAATTTCCCCATTAATTTGAGCGAGGATGAAATTTTCGTGGATGAGGAAATTTAGAGTGAAGGCCTACAAAAAAAAAAAAGTCGAGGGCAGTGAGTGCGGCAGTGAGAGCGATTCAGATGTTATTTTTTTTAATATTATTATTATTTTTTGTCCTGTCCAGCTTCTCAGGCAAATCATATAGTTGATGTAGATGCCCATATCGGCTGTTCAGATTTACTTTACAAAAGAGAAGTGTAGGATACTTCTCTTTTCCCCTTATTTGAATTTGACTTTATTAAATGTATTTATATTATCATTTGGTGCAGCCGGGCCAGAGCAGGAGGGGATAGAAAGAAAGAAAAAGGAAGACAGAGGGGGAAATTGTGGGGATGAGAGGGGGATTAGACAGAGAGACAAAAACAACAACAGCAAATATAACAACAACAACAATAGAACAACACCAGCACATACATAATATGTACAAATATGATCGTAAAAGTGATAGCAAATAAGCAGTTAGTGAAATAAATAATATAGTAATGACAATGAGCATTTTTACACTAAAACTGGAGCAATACAAATACCAATAGAAAAAGCGCTATTGATCATGAACAAAACCAATAGTTTACCTCTATTATCAACAATACAGTTGTTCAAATGCAACAATACTAATACATAATGATAGCTAAAAAGATAATAAAAATAGATAAATAAATGAAATAAAAAAAAAGGAATACCAAAAGATGAAAAGGAAGAGAGAGAGGCAACCTATATTAACCTTGTAGATTGTTATAGTAACAATGGGGTAAGCTCTGTCAATATGCCTTGTGTTACCCAGTTTACCCTAGGGCAACAAAAATTCAGATGTTTTTAGACACATTTACTAGGATAATTCAGGGAAATCCCCTATCTGCCTAATGTGTTGCTACTGTTTTAGTATGTTAAATAGTACCTTAAAGTCGGAGGGGTGTGCCCACGGGTGTGTTGACGCCAAAGTCTCTGAGAGAAGTCACGGCAGCTGCAGGAGGACGCTGGCTCCGCTGATCTCCGGTAAGAGGCGACTTATTCCCACTATTTTCTCACCGAAAACTGCCGGTTGACATGTAGTCGGGATCCATGTTCGCTTGACCGCTCTGATCCATAGTTAATCTTCAACTCTGGTAATTTTAAACAACGAAACACCGTGTGTTTGTGTGGCTCAAGGCTAAAAGCTTCCCACCTCCATCTTTCTACTTTGACTTCTCCATTATTAATTGAACAAATTGCAAAAGATTCAGCAACACAGATGTCCAGAATACTGTAATTGCGCGATGAAAAGAGACGACTTTTAGCCGTAAGTGGTGCTGGGCTAATATGTCCCGTCCAACCAATAACGTCACAAACACGCGTCATCATTCCGCGACGTTTTCAACAGGAAACTCCGCGGGAAATTTAAAATCGTAATTTAGTGAACTAAACTGGCCGTATTGGCATTTGTTGCAATGTTAATATTTCATCGTTGATATATAAACTATCAGACTGTGTGGTCGGTAGTAGTAGGTTTCAGTAGGCCTTTAAATTAGTTTTACTTCAAACTAAATATTCAGCAAATTTGTTGCTCCAATTTTGTGGGGGATAATTTGGTTTTCCAAAAAGAATGGTAAATGGTATACTTGAAAGAGACCAAATACAACAAAGCATTCAAAGTTGGGATGCAACAAATGACTATTTTGATAGTCGACTAGACATTGATTATGTTAAGGATTATGAAGCGTACACTTATTTAATGGCTCTAATTAATCAATTTGTTTTTTAATTCGGTTTGATATATTTTTAGGTATCTGCTTGCTAACAATAAGTAAGACTACTTACCGTATTTTCCGGACTTTAGGGCGCACTTCTCAAAACTCGACAGTGCGCCTTACAACCCCGTGCGCCTAATGTAAGGAATAAGTTTGGTTGAGCTCACCCACCTCGAAGCTATTTTGGCGTAATGATAAGTGTGACGAGCAGATGGCAGTCAAACATAATAGATTAGTGAAGCCTGCACTATGATGGGTCTCAAGTAAACAACGGCAACATTTTAAATGTTCCATCGAAAATATATAACATTACACACAGCGTTCAAAAATCCATCAAAATGTTTTAGTACGGCTTTGGTAAACTATGGAGCTGCACCGCTTGAAGGATTGTCGGCGCATTAAACATACAAGTATTATTATGGTGTGTGTATAAGGGAAGACATATTATCTGGTGTTTTGTTTAGCAATATTATGCAAAAGCAACTTTTCTTACTTTCTGGGACCTGCTGATCTGTATTTGGGATCTGCATAAATCCTGAAAAATTGAGCTGTGGTTGATAAGCTTCTTCTTTTTTATTTTCTTCTTGTCATGTGACATTCATCTTCCGCTGTTGCCATTTCTAATAGAAAGTAGTGTTAAGTTCTTATTTGTATCTGTCAGTAAACTTGCCATGAAAGGGCTAAAACATACCTGCATAGTGAGTTTACATTATTCACCCAAGGAATTTTAGTTATTAGAGAGTTTCGGTTGGATAAGATTTTACGAGATACACTTCCGGTGTGGTTGTTTCCGGATGAGGAGATGCTGATTCGTTATTGATTTAAGTAAAGTATGAATGTCATTAAAACAGTTAGCTCCATCTTTTGACAGGTCTTCCCCTTCCGTCCTTGCACGCTACACCGTTACAACTAAGATGACGGGAAAGACGCTGCCGAAGTTGAGCCACGTAAATAAGACCGCCCACAAAACGGCGCACCTGGAAGCGACTGTTATAAAGCTTAAATGATTCCCGGGAGCGGCACCGCTGCTGCCCACTGCTCCCCTCACTTCCCAGGGGGTGATCAAAGGGGTGCGTCGAATGCAGAGGACACATTTCACCACACCTAGTGTGTGTGTGACAATCATTGGTACTTTAACTCTAACTTGAAGATACTCTATAAAACATAACCTATGCAACATTTTGACCAAAGAACCACCATTAGATGTTATTTAGACCAGGACTGGGCGATATATCAATATATGCGATATATTGTGGGTTTGTCTCTGTGCGATATAGAAAATGACTATCTCATACGTAATATTCGAGTATACGTTCTCACGCAGTTGCTTTTAGCTGCGGGCATTACACTACAGGCTCATCTCGCTCCTGCTTGTGTCTCCTTACAGACTGCAAGCGCACAAACTTACCCACGTCACATATTGTCACCTCATACGTCACATACGTATACGCCCTCACGGAGCAGAGAGGTAGCAGCGTGGCTAAAGTTAGCTATGATGCTAGCGGAGTGTTGCGAGTGGTAATACGAGAGAAAGAAGGTGCGAATGAAGGAAGTAATTTCCAAGAAAAACAGCAGGGGGTCCATTGTCTGGCGGTGGTTTGGCTTCAAGCGGGAATATGTCGAATAGACAACTTTAATTTGTCAAGTGTGGGGCACAAGCGTTGCTACCACAAGTAGCGTTACTGCTAATATGTAGCATCATTTGAAAAGTCACCTGCTAATAACTGTTTAATAAATACACTTTTAGTCAATTGACTTAGATTTTCTTCGCTGCATGAAAGTTTAAATTGAGCATACATCAATGCAGTATGAATAATAATGTTTTAATGTAGACACATAGAATCATCATACTTCTGTGATTATATGCATCAAGTGTTAATTCAAAGGTTAAGGCAAAATACCGAGATATATATCGTATATCGCGATATGGCTTAAAAATACCGAGATATTAAAAAAGGCCATATCGCCCAGCCCTAATTTAGACCACAATGAAGTGTTTTCAATTTAGAAAAAGATTTTAATGCTAGGACTCCTTTAATGTGCCCTCTCATCCAGTGCGTCTAATATATGAAAAAAGATAAAAAATAGACCATACAATGGCAGAGCGCCTTATTATCCGGTGTGCCCTATGGTCCGGAAAATACGGTAATTCAGAAATATGTATAATAATAATACTAATAAATTAAGAATATTTTTTTTCTTTCCAGTGACTCAAAGCACGTTGCACGGAGAGCTCATCAGGCATTCACTCTACATTAACTCATTTTTAATGGTGGTAAGCTACGAATGGAAACATGGTTGCCAGTTTGCTCCTACAGCACTAGGATGGCAAGAGCTGGATTGGTATCAGTGAGCCTCAGGTTATTATCACCAGATAATATGTCTTCCCTTATACACACACCATAATAATACTCGTATGTTTAATGTGCCGACTATCCTTCAAGCGGTGCGGCTTCATAGCGTACCAAAGCCGTACTAAAACATTTTGATGGATTTTTGAGCGCTGCGTGTAATGTTATATATTTTCAATGGATAATTAAAAAATGTTGGCATTGTTGACTTGAGACCCGTCATAGTGCAGGCTTCACTAATCTATTATGTTTGACTGCCATCTACTGGTTACACTTATCATTACACCAAAATAGCTTTGAGGTGGGTGAGCTCAACCAAACTTATTCCTTACATTAGGCGCACTGTCGAGTTTTTTGGAAGAAATAGATATTTTAAGTGCACCCTAAAGTCCGTAAAATACAGTAAGAAGTATTCCTTTTTGTTAGCAAGCAGATGCTTAAAAATATATCAAGCTGAATTAAAAAGCAAATTGATAAATTAGAGCCATTACATAAGCGTACCCTTCATTATTCTTAACATAACCGATGTCAAGTCGACTATCAAAATGTGAGCCACGGTGCTAGGGCTGTAACACAATAATACAAAAATAGAATCCATTACAACAATAATATCTATTAAACTTTTGTCCATTTTAAGGCACAGACAGGCAAAATACCAATTAAAACGAAAATAGGACAGTCAATATCGCACCTATAAAAACAAACAACAAAACACTACCAAAGCTATCTAGCGGACTTTGGCTATTTTTGATTTTGACTTTCCATGTTTTCAACTGTTATGTTGCTTGTTGCCTGTGGCCACGTCCATTTGTGTCGTCTTGTTGCTGCTTGTCACCAGTCCTGCTAACTTGTACATGTTCAGTTCCATCCGGAAAAAATATGGGCGATGATGTCACCGACTATTGTTGACAAATTAATTTGTGTGAATGTGAGTGTGATTGGTTGTCTGTCTATGAGGTGGTGACTTGTCCAGGGTGTACCCAGGCTCCAAAGTTTACAAATGACTCATCTTTGACCCAGAGTGACGGGGTAAAACACAATTGTACATTATTGCAAGAAATAAGTAATAGCATTAAAAACTATTTATTTCAAACATAAAAATAAATACAATAAAGCTAATAATTCTCCCCAAAAATATAATTAAATAAATTGAATTGAATTATTGAATTATATTTATATAGCGCTTTTCTCTAGTGACTCAAAGCGCTTTACATAGTGAAACCCAATATCTAAGTTACATTTAAACCAGTGTGGGTGGCACTGGGAGCAGGTGGGTAAAGTGTCTTGCCCAAGGACACAACGGCAGTGACTAGGATGGCGGAAGCGGGAATCGAACCTGCAACCCTCAAGTTGCTGGCACGGCCACTCTACCAACCGAGCTATACCGCCCGGTTGGTATAGTTGGTAAATCACATAAAATATATCAAATATGGCTAATTATAAAAAAAAAACTAAAATCCAATAGGAACAGAAGTAGAATGAGGTGTGCATTATTCATTAATATTTCTATTGTCTGAAATAGTGTTGTCCTGATACCAATATTTTGGTACTGGTATCGATAACAAAATTATTTTGAATAAAGGGGACCACAAAAAGTTGCATTATTGGCTTTATTTTAACAAAACAACTTACGGTACATTAAACATATTGTATGTTTCTTTTTGCATGTTTGTCCTTAAATAAAATACTGAACATACAAGACAACTTGTCTTTTATTCGTAAGTAATCTCATAAAGGCTCCTAATTTAGTCTGCTGACATATGCAGTAACATATTGTGTTATTTTCCATTCTATTACTTTGTCAACATTATTAAAGGACATGTGGTAGAAAATTAATTATTAATCTACTCTTTCCTTTACTGTTAATATCTGCTTACTTTCTATTTGAACATGTTCTATCTACACTAAAATGTAATAATCACTTATTCTTCTGTTGTTTGATACTTTACATTAGTTTTGGATGATACCACAAATTTAGGTATCAATCTGATACCAAGTCGTTACAGGATCATACATTGGTCATATTCAAAGTCCTCATGTGTCCAAGGATATATTTCCTGAGTTTATAAACATAATATAAATTAAAAAAAAAAAGAAAGATGTTGTGATGCCAAAAAATTTCGATGTAATCATAGTAGTATCGACTAGATAAGCTATTGTACTTGGTATCATTACAGTAGATGTTAGGTGTATATCCACCAATGCTGTTTGTTTACAGTTTGACGCCAGTGAGCTACGGTGTGTCGTGAAGCATGTTTAGCTATTCCTCGTCCTGCAGGGATGATACTTGTAAGACACTTACTTTATTTGTCGCCATAGAGGCGAGAATTAGTGATTTAGAAGTAACTAAAACACTGCCAACTGGGGCTGGACTTTTTCCGCTAACTAGGTATCCCTGTCTTAAACCACCTTTTCCGGTGGCCGTTTCAGTGTTATAACTTCACCTTTACCGTTGGTTTTTAAGCCAAAATGCACACTCTGTCTGCTTTTAAGTACTCAGAGATTGTGCACTGCGGAACATGCTCGTCAACCAGTAAAAACTCGACGTGACGATGACGGGGGTGCAGGGCGAGGTGGCGGACCAGTACTTTTCAGAGACGGTATAGTTCCGCCTCTCAATTAGTACTGCGGTGAATGTGAGTGTGAATGTTGTCTGTCTATCTGTGTTGGCCCTGTGATAAGGTAGCGACTTGTCTAGGGTGTACCCAGCCTTTCGCCCGATTGTAGCTGAGATAGGCTCCAGCGCCCCCCGCAACCCTGAAGAACATGACGTCCGTAGAAAATGGATGGAAGGATGGATAGTATCGCGGTACTATCCTAATACCGGTATACCGTACAACCCTAGTCTGAATGTTTGTTTGCGGCCTGGTTCATTACGCTTAAGGACCTCTACCGGGCTGCACCCCGCTGGTTGAGGACTCAGGCTGTAGGATTTTGACATTGGAGCTTGCACGATAATGTTGTTGTTTTTTGGCACAATATGATTCATAGAAGAAAAAAGTAGATGAATGCTATGCACATGCTTTTACAGCGCACTTGACAATCTATGGGTACCAAACATTTCCCCTGAGAAAGCGCTGAAAGCTGTTATGCGGGGCAATGTTGCATAAATGTTTTAGAATCAATATGCTTATTATAAAGGAGGCCCGCTTGGCATCTCAAATGCTCCAGTTCACATGAAAATAAACAAGTCTCTAAAAAGACTTATTACATGCAATGTATTATAGCTTACTCATAAAGACGTAAACAATTTTTTTACGGAAGGCCAAACAAAGCTATTTTTACAACCATAAACGACAAAATAGCTTAAAAACCCCATTTCCATATGAGTTAGGAAATTGTGTTTGATGTAAATATAAACGCAAAACAATGATTTGCAAATCCTTTTCAACCCACATTCAATTGAATGCACTACAAAAACAAGATATTTGATGTTCAAACTCATAAACTTTTTTTTTTTTTTGCAAATAATAATAACTTACTTAGAATTTCATGACTGCAACACGTGCCAAAGTAGTTGGGAAAGGGCATGTTCACCACTGTGTTACATCACCTTTTCTTTTAACAACACTCAATAAACATTTGGGAACTAAATAAACAAATTGTTAAAGCTTTGAAAGTGAAATTCTTTCCCATTCTTGTTTTATGTAGAGCTTCAGTCGTTCAACAGTCCGGGGTCTCCGCTGTCGTATTTTACGCTTCATAATGCGCCACACATTTTCATTGGGAGACAGGTCTGGACTGCAGGCAGGCAAGGAAAGGATCCACACTCTTTTTTTGCAAAGCCACGCTGTTGTAACACGTGCTGAATGTGGCTTGGCACTGAAATAAGCAGGGGTGTCCAGGAAAAAGACGCCGCTTAGATGACAGCATATGTTGTTCCAAAACCTGTATGTACCTTTCAGCATTAATGGTGCCTTCACAGATGTGTAAGTTACCCATGCCTTGGGCACTAATGTACCCATACCATCACAGATGCTGGCTTTTGAACTTTGCATCAATAACAGTCTGGATGGTTCGCTTCCCCTTTGGTCTGGATGACACGATGTCGAATATTTCCAAAAACAATTTGAAATGTGGATTCGTCAGACCACAGAACACTTTTCCACTTTCCATCAGTCCATTTTAGATGATCTCAGGCTCAGAGTAGCCGGCGGCGTTTCTGGATGTTGTTGATAAATGGTTTTCGCTTTGCATAGAAGAGCTTTAACTTGCACTTACAGATGTAGCGACAAACTGTATTTACTGACAGTGGTTTTCTGAAGTGTTCCTGAACCCATGTGGTGATATCCTTTAGAGATGGATGTTGGTTTTTTATACAGTGCCATCTGAGGGATCAAAGGTTACGGTCATTCAATGTTGGTTTCCGGCCATGCCGCTTACTTGGAATGATTTCTCCCGTTTCTCTGAACATTTTGATGACATTATGGACCGTAGATGTTGAAATCCCTAAATTTCTTGCAATTGCTCTTTGAGACTTTTTTTTGTTAAACTGTTTGACTATTTGCTCACGGAGATGTGGACAAAGGGGTGTACCTCGCCCCATGCTTTCTTGTGAAAGACTGAGCCTTTTTTGGGAAGCTGTTTTTATACCCAATCATGGCACCCACCTGTTCCCAATCAGCCTGCACACCTGTGGGATGTTCCAAATAAGTGTTTGATGAGCATTCCTCAACTTTATCAGTATTTATTGCCACCTTTCCCATCTTCTTTGTCACGTGTTGCTAGCATCAAATTTTAAAGTTATTGATTATTTGCAAAAAAAAAAAAAAAAAAAGTTTATCAGTCTGAACATCAAATATCTTGTCTTTGTAGTGCATTCAACTGAATATGGGTTGAAAAGGATTTGCAAATCATTGTATTCCGTTCATATTTACATCTAACACATTTTCCCAACTCGTATGGAAACGGGGTTTGTACATTTTGGTCACGTGTATCATGTTTACTCGTTGTCTGTAGGAAGGTAAGCACAATAAATGCTGGGCTGTCTGTGTGAGGTACAACTCTCTGATCCAGCAGGTTAAAGATGGCTTTGGCTCATGTGCTGCTGACCCATCTGCACTGTTTGCTGGGCTGCAGCCTGATCCCTGTACTATAAATTGGAGCCCAGAAGCTCATCTCCACAGCTTTCAGATTTGGCACTACAACTGTAGCAATATTTTAATATGGTCATTGACCCAACGTACCTCTAAAGATTGCGGGAGGGGCTTTTTTTTTTTTGTAAATGTGTTTGTGTGTATTTGTGTCGGTAATCCTCTGGCATATGTTTTTCGTGCACACACACACACACACACACACACACACACACACACACACACACACACACACACACACACACACACACACCAATATAGGCTGATAAAAGGAATTATTCTTCCATGTTTCGTTTTACTGGTAAAACGCTGATCCTTTTCAATCTGGTGTGAGTGAATTCAACGCCCATCCACATTTTGGATCTATCCTCTACCTCCATAGCTCAGTGCAACCTCTTACGCACATTTTGTGAGTCAAAGAGGATCAACATTCAGATCCGCTCAGATTACCACCTTCTATCGCAGAGAGCGGGAACACTTCTCCGTCCTCCGAGCAATGAATGAATGTTATTTGGACGTGGACAAAAAAAAAAAGAAAAGAAATCAAAAAGGTGCACACGGACACACCGAGTCAGACATGGCTGCGGTGTTGCGTAACATTCGAGGAGCTGGATAATGTCAGCAGACCGAAGCCTCGGTGGCTCCTAGTCATCCATGGTTGCCAGCTTCACTAACATCAACTGCACTCCACAGTACCAGGACAAAGGCAGCCTGGTTTGTCTGCATGCAGCTTTTAATAGGGCAGCTCGCGTTTGTGTTTCTTGAGCATGTGTGGGCAGGTCAGCACGTGCAATATTTTTCTGCCTTCCCTTGCGACAAGAAGGGCGACCCCAGCTGGAAGCAACACAATGAGAACGAAGGCTTTGTCTGATGTTCTCCTTTCTATATAGTTATGGTTTGATCCATACATGTGCAGCTTGTTGTCTCTTTTGCAGGGTACCATCTGTTCTTGTTAATGTGTCACTCGTCTAACATACTGTATATACTGTAAACCAGGGGTCACCAACCTTTTGGAAAACAAGAGCTACTTCTTGGGTACTGATTAATGCGAAAGGCTACCAGTTTGATACACACTTAAATAAATTGCCAGAAATAGCCAATTTGCTCAATTTACCTAAATAGATAAATATATATATATATATATATATATATATATATATTAAAAAATGGGTATTTCTGTCTGTCATTCCGTCGTACATTTTTTTTTTCATTTTACGGAAGGTTTTTTGTAGAGAATAAATGATGAAAAAACACTTAATTGAACGGTTCAAAAGAGGAGAAAACAGGAAAAAAATGAAAATTAAATTTTGAAACATAGTTTATCTTCAATTTCGACTCTTTAAAATTAAAAATTCAACCCAAAAACATTAAGAGAAAAACTAGCTAATTCGAATCTTTTGGAAAAAATTTAAATAAGAATTTATGGAATCCATTCATCCATTTTCTACTGCTTATTCCCTTTTGTGGTCGTGGGGGGCGCTGGCGCCTATCTCAGCTACAATCGGGCGGAAGGCGGGGTACACCCTGGACAAGTCGCCATTTCATCACAGGGCCAACACAGATAGACATACAACATTCACACTCACATTCACACACTAGGGCCAATTTTTTAGTGTTGCCAATCAACCTATCCCCAGGTGCATGTCTTTGGAGGTGGGAGGAAGCCAGAGTACCCACACAGAAAGATCCCGAGCCTAGGATTGAACCCAGGACTGCAGGACCTTCGTATTGTGAGGCATACGCACTAACCCCTCTTCCACCGTGAAGCCCAATATTTATGGAACATCATTAGTAATTTTTCTTGATAAAGATTAATTTTAGAATTTTTTTATGAAATGTTTTAAATTGGTTAAAATCCAATCTGCACTTTGTTAGAATATATAACAAATTGGACCAAGCTATATTTCTAACAAAGACAAATCATTATTTCTTCTAGATTTTCCATAACACAATTTTTAAAAGAAATTCAAAAGACTTTGAAATAATATTTAAATTTGATTCTAAAGATTTTCTAGATTTGCCGGAATATTTTTATTTTATTTTAGTCATAAGTTTGAAGAAATATTTCACAAATATTCTTTGTCGAAAAAACAGAAGCTATAATGAAGATTTAAATTAAAATGTATTTATTATTCTGTACAATAAATAAAAAAATACTTGAACATTGATTTAAATTGTCAGGAAAGAAGAGGAAGGAATTTAAAAGGTAAAAAAGTATATATGTTTAAAAATCCCTAAAATCATTTTTAAGGTTGTATTTTTTCTCTAAAATTGTCTTTCTGAAAGTTATAAGAAGCAAAGTAAAAAAATAAATGAATTTATTTAAACAAGTGAAGACCAAATCCTTAAAATATTTTCTTGGATTTTCAAATTCTATTTGAGTTTTGTATCTCTTTGAATCAAAAATGTCGAGCAATAGTTTGCTATTAAATAAATACAATTTAAAAAATAAATGCAGCTCACTGGTAAGTGCTGCTATTTGAGCTATTTTTAGAACAGGCCAGCGGGCCTGGTCCTTACGGGCGACCTGGTGCCCGCAGGCACCGCGTTGGTGACCCCTGCTGTAAACTATATACCATATATTTCCAATCCATAAAGCCCACCAGATTGTAAGGTGCATTGTCGCTGAGCTGGTCTTTTCAGGTCTATTTTCATGCGAAAGGCACACCAGATTATTTTTGGTCAAAATGTTGCAGAGATTATGTTTTACAGACCAAGTTCAGGCCGCTTTCTGACCGCCTCTTTAGGATGCACTGTTTTGTGGGCGGTCTTATTTACTTGGACAACATCTTCTCCCCCTCATCTTTGTTGTAAAAGTGTTTTTTTTTAGCACTTCCATACTGAGAGGTATAAATTAGAACTAGGGTTGTATGGTATACCGGTACTGGTATAGTCTCTCAGTAGTAATGAATCAAAAGACTTAGACTTAGACTTCCTTTTTATTGTCATTCAAATGTGAACTTTTCAGTACAGATAAGAACGAAATTTCGTTGCATTAGCTCATGGTAGTACAGGATAAAAAAAAGCAATAAGGTGCAGATATAAATAGATAGATTACTGTACAGATAAATATATTGCACTTTTGCATATGCATCCACATTTATATTGTCTTTATATTCCAGCGAGTTAATCCATTTTTGGGGGGAATTGAGGCGATAATTATGATGCGTTCAAGAGTGTTACGGCCTGAGGGAAGAAGCTGTTACTCAACCTGTAGGTTCTGTTTTGGAGGCTGCGGAACCTCTTTCTAAAGTCCAGCAGTGAAAACAGTCCTTCGTGCCGGTGGGAGGAGTCTCTGCAGATTTATCTGAGCCCTGGTCAGGCAGCGGCTTTTTGCAATCTCCTGGATAGGAGGAAGAGGAGTCCTGATGATCTTTTCCGCCGTCCTCACCACTCTTTGCAGAGACTTCCAGTCTGAGGCACTGCAGGCTCCAGTCCAGACAGAGATGCTATTGGTCAGTAGGCTCTCTATAGTGCCTCTGTAGAATGTAGGGGGGGGGGGACCTGTGCTCTTTACTATACTCTGTTTCAAAAGTACCGGTGCACCATTTTTATTTTTATTTTTTTTATTTTTAACGGGCATGATGGCGTGTTGTCATGTCATGACTTTGCTGGTTTTAGCAGCAAATGAGCATGTTCGGCAGCACACAACCACAGAGTACTGACTAAAATACACAGCGTTTAGACAGTAAAGGCAGAACGGACTCATTTTGGCCTGAAAACGGAAGATAAAGTGAAGCTATAACACTGTAACGCCGTCAGGAGGAGGTGCATTACGACATGGCTAGTAAGCTAGCAGCTAATGTCCATCTGCAGGCGGCAGTGTTTTAGCCATTTCTAAATCACTAATCCTCGCCTACATGGCGACAAATAAAGTTTTTTACACATATCATCCCTGCAGGACGAGGAATAGCTAAAAATGCTTGAGGATACAATAGCTAACCGCTAACGATAAGCTAGCACCCCTGAATGCACATACATGCCATGTGTGGATCTACGCCTAACATCCAGTGTAATGATACCAAGTACAATAGCGTATCTAGTCGATACTACTATGATTACATCGATTTTTTTATTTTTATTTTTATCGTCACAAAATCTTTTTTCCTTTAAAACAAATGTGTAATTATTTATATAAAGTCAGGAAATATGTCCTTGTACACATGAGGACTTACATTAAAACAACATAAACAAACTATACACCAGATACAAAATACATCAATAATCCTATTATTTTTTGTTTTGTTTACATTTATTTTGAGTTCAGAGAGAGAGGAAGACAGATGTGCATAAACTGAACCTGGCACTGATTTCACATGTCTGTTGTCATTAAACTAAACTCCCAGTTGTCCTCCCACATGCTGCACCATGAGGGTAGTCAGCCTCATGACACAATTCCACTTAGCCCACACGCTGACTAATAAGTCACATAGCCCTAATATAGTCATAGTGTAGAACAATTACTTTCAGGATTAGAGAAATCATAGGCAAAGGGTGAAAGTCAAAGACTTGAGGGTGAAATGTATTGTTTGTTTAGTGTCAGACAAAGTGCTAAGCTCCCTGATTGGCACTCAGCATCAAGGGTTGGAATTGGGGGTTAAATCACCAAAAATGATTTCTGGGCGCGGCCGCCGCTGCTGCTCACTGCTCCCCTCACCTCCCAGGGGGTGATCAAGGGTGATGGGTCAAATGCAGAGAATAATTTTGCCACACCTAGTGTTTGTGTAACAATCATTAGTACTTTAACTTTAAACTCTTATGCTAAGAGTCATTTCGTTTGGAAGAGAACATCTGATTGTTGAACTGAGTTTATCTCTATTCAAAGCTGTCTCCCTTTTCACCAAAAGAGCGATAAAGCACACTAGAAAGGGGATACAAGACAAAAGTAAACATTCTAAACTTGTTTGAAATCAAACTAATTCCCAAAAAGCGCTGAATTATCTGAAGAACTGGGAGCATTGAAGAAACATGCACACCCCATCTTTTTTCCACATCAAACACACTTTGTTTATAGTCTTTGTACAACAAAGATAAAACCCATCCATCCATCCATTTCCTACCGCTTATTTCCTTTGGGGTCACGGGGAGTGCTGGAGCTTATCTCAGCTACAAACGGGCGGAAGGTGGTTTACACCCTGGACAAGCCGCCACCTCATTGCAGCAAAGATAACACAATGTTGTTTATTGATCACATAGGGCGGTAAACTCTTCCCTGCAACAAGCACAAATGCCTGTTTGGCAATCAATCTAAGAGTCAGAGGGTTATTTTTTCATGGATGGTGGTAAAAAATATGGCAAAGCAAACCATTGCACATGCATTTAATATAGTAAGGAAAATACATAGTTGATTCCCTGCTCATACTAGTTTTAAAAACAAAACAAGACCTATTACGGTATTAGCTTTCACTGTTATGCTGATGACACCCAACTCTACATGCCCCTAAAGCTGACCAACGCGCCGGATTGTAGTCAGCTGGAGGCGTGTCTTAATGAAATTAAACAATGGATGTCCGCTAACTTTTTGCAAATCAACGCCAAAAAAACGGAAATGCTGATTATCGGTCCTGCTAGACACCGACCTCTATTTAATGATACAACTCTAACATTTGACAACCAAACAATTAAACAAGGCGACACGGTAAAGAATCTGGGTGTTATTTTTGACCCAACTCTCTGCTTTGAGTCACACATTAAAAGCGTTACTAAAACGGCCTTCTTTCATCTCCGTAATATCGCTAAAATTCGCTCCATTCTGTCCACTAAAGACGTTGAGATCATTATCCATGCGTTTGTTACGTCTCGTCTCGATTACTGTAACGTATTATTTTCGGGTCTCCCCATGTCTAGCATTAAAAGATTACAGTTGGTACAAAATGCGGCTGCTAGACTTTTGACAAGAACAAGAAAGTTTGATCACATTACGCCTGTACTGGCTCACCTGCACTGGCTTCCTGTGCACTTAAGATGTGACTTTAAGGTTTTACTACTTACGTATAAAATACTACACGGTCTAGCTCCATCCTATCTTGCCGATTGTATTGTACCATATGTCCCGGCAAGAAATCTGCGTTCAAAGGACTCCGGCTTATTAGTGATTCCCAAAGCCCAAAAAAAGTCTGCGGGCTATAGAGCGTTTTCATTTCGGGCTCCAGTACTCTGGAATGCTCTCCCGGTAAAAGTTCGGGATGCCACCTCAGTAGAAGCATTTAAGTCTCACCTTAAAACTCATTTGTATACTCTAGCCTTTAAATAGACTCCCTTTTTAGACCAGTTGATCTGCCGTTTCTTTTCTTTTTCTCCTATGTCCCACTCTCCCTTGTGGAGGGGGTCCGGTCCGTTCCGGTGGCCATGTACTGCTCGCCTGTGTATCGGCTGGGGACATCTCTGCGCTGCTGATCCGCCTCCGCTTGGGATGTTTTCCTGCTGGCTCCGCTGTGAACGGGACTCTCGCTGCTGTGTTGGATCCGCTTTGGACTGGACTCTCGCGACTGTGTTGGATCCATTATGGATTGGACTTTCACAGTATCATGTTCGACCCGCTCGACATCCATTGCTTTCCTCCTCTCCAAGGTTTCTCATAGTCATCATTGTCACCGACGTCCCACTGGGTGTGAGTTTTCCTTGCCCTTATGTGGGCCTACCGAGGATGTCGTAGTGGTTTGTGCAGCCCTTTGAGACACTAGTGATTTAGGGCTATATAAGTAAACATTGATTGATATTACTCGGTGGAGAAACCCCTGTTGGCAAGCACAGAGATCAGAAGGCTATTGTACTGTAATTTGTCACAAAGATTGCACACATCTCAGGATGGACATTGATCCACTCTTCTCTTCATATATACTACAAAACTTGAAGGTTTTGAGTCTGTCGCCTTGCTACATAGAATTTCTTTTGAGTTAACGTCTTGACACTGTCTAAGCCATTCCATTGTACCAGTATCCTCTTTGTGCCACTCCAATGCTGTATGTTTCGGGTCATTGTCATTCTGGAAGAACCATTTTCGACACATTTTCAAAGTTCAGGTTAAGGCCACAAAGTACCCATCCAAGATTTATGGTACATAGCTCTGTTTAAGCCTCTCAATTTGGTAAATGTCTTCTTGTACCCTTAGAAGAGACACAGCCGCACAGCAAGTTTCAACTGTTTGACCACAGACTCCAAATACAGCAAGTTGAGGTGTTGCCAAACAGTTCAATTTTGGTCTAATCACGTTCTTTCAAGCCTACTCGTAAGTCATCCAGGTGTTCACCGGCAAATAGACCAGGATGTACTTGTGTCTTCTTTACCAGGGTACCTCTCTATTTTAGAAAATGTTAATATTTGTATTAATCGTGAATGTGATCCCAGACCCTTTTACTTTTGTGGATAAATAACAGGTTCCTACTGTGTAATTCTGGGCCGATCCCTCACCTTTTTCAAACAGTTCTTGCATGGTGCTCCAGAGCAACGATTGACTGTTATCTTGTTTTTCAAGTAATTGTTACAGTCCTCAAGTCATGTCAACACGTTCTGAGAGCAAACTTGCCCTTTGTGTTTTTTGTAACTATTGTTGTGAAGTATTTTCTTAATTAGCTCATTTCAGTTTTATGATTAATGTTGAGCTGATAATATTAATTTATGTTAATGTGTACTCATTTGTAGAAAGATAAGGCTGAAAATGGCAAAAGCAGAGGTGTTATCAATTAGGCTGAAATAACTACATTTCTCATTATCCCACGGGAACGGAAGCAGGAAGTTGTTGTGTGAAAAAGACGCTAATGTTCATGACACACGGAAGCCATGGTATGTAACACAATCTTTTTAACCTGACATCTTTTGAAATAGAAGCATCTTGTCAAACCGAGATCCTGCCTCTTCATCAAAGTCTGGTCAAGTGTAGGATTACTACAACGTTACATACCGAAATAGACTTTTGCCTTGTTTCTGGTTGTTAGCTCTGCACATAAAGGTTGCTTTCTGGTGCTGTGCTGCATCATCCATGCCAGCTCCGTTTGACAGTGCAAACATTTTACCACGTTGTCTTGTCTTTTTTAGTTTGAAATTAATGAGTTGGGCTTCACGGTGGAAGAGGGGTTAGTGCGTCTGCCTCACAATACAAAGGTCCTGGGTTCAATCCCGGGCTCGGGATCTTTCTGTGTGGAGTTTGCATGTCCTCCCCATGAATGCGTGGGTTCCTTCCGGGTACTCTGGCTTCCTCCAACTTCCAAAGACATGCACCTGGGGATAGATTGATTGGCAACACCAAATTGGCCCTCGTGTGTGAATGTTGTCTGTCTATCTGTGTTGGCCCTGCGATTAGGTGGCGACTTGTGCGGAGGTGTACCCCGCCTTCCGCCTGAGATAGGCACCAGCGCCCCCCGCGACCCCAAAGGAAATAAGCGTAGAAAATGGATATTTGGAATTAATGAGTTGTTTTTGTTTGAGCCATTGATTGATTGATTGATTGAAACTTTTATTAGTAGATTGCACAGTACAGTACGTATTCCATACAATTGACCACTAAATGGTAACACCCGAATAAGTTTTTCAACTTGTTTAAGTAGGGGTCCACGTACATCAATTTGTGGTAATTCACGATGGTAATTTATTTAACTCCGCTGTTACCAACATGGCACCGACAGCGCCCTATTGCAAGTAGTATTGCGGAAAAGATGTCCGTAGATTTGTCGGATCAACGGCACTCAAGGCTGTGTAGATTTTATGTCTTTTTTTTATTAAGCAAATCAAATTTAAAGTATATTAGCAAAATTACAAAAACATTTTTTTTTTCTTATCAATGTATCGTTGCAGCCCTAAACTCAAGTCTTATTTAAGAGTCAATATTTCCAAATTTTGGTAAACGGAAGGGGTTTTCAGAATGGAACAATCACAATGCAAAATCTATATGAAAAATGTTTCAAAGTTATAGTCTTGCATACAGCAAGGCAAGTTTATTTATAGCGCACCATTCGTACACAAGGCAATTCAAAGTGCTTTAAATGATAACGGCTGCACAATAGGTGTTCTGTTATTTATAGTCTGAATGTTTGTGTTTCGGCTGCTACCAACCCTTCTTTGGGCTTTGGCTTCTGATAAAATCAAGACACATTTTCTGGAGCATGTCGGAAGGCTTCTTGGGAAATATTGGAAATCACTAAGTGAGGTAGAAGTAGATTAAAGATGGGTGACAGAAAATGGATAGAACAGAAAGGTGAGTTAAGCACCATTTAATCACAAGAAAGGGGGAGTGAAAGTTATAACCCGGTAAAATGTGGAGGAAGAGGCACTTTTTCCCAAATCAAATTGTATTTAGTTAAGTCATAAGCAATTCACTCTGCTGCTTGTAGGCTTTCTGTGTGCTTTCAAAGGGGCAAAAATACATTTTCAGGATGAATCAAAAACATAATGTGGACCCTGTATCGGTCCGTCGTGGTGAAGAAAGAGATGTTTTTATCCTCACCTATAGTCATGAACTTTGGGTTGTGACCAAAAAGGTCACAGGTACATGTGGTTGGAATTAATGTTTTTAGTTGTGTGGTGGAGCTCTCCCTTGGAGATAGGGTGAGCAGCTCTGTCATTCTGGATGAGCTCAAAGTAAAGATGCTGCTCCTCCACATAGAGAGGAGCCAGAAGGGGTGGTTCGGGCATCTGGTCAGGATGATTTTCTGGGGGGGTGTTTCGGGCCCGTCAGGCCGGTAGGAGGCCACGGGGAAGACCAAGGACACCCGGGAACTCTTCGGGATTCCCCCGCAGTTGGACTAAGTGGCTGGGAAGAGGGAAGTTTGTAAGCGGAAAAAGTCAAAAATAAAGTGCCACTGATAGTTACACACACACTAGGTGTGGTGAAATTAACATCTGCCTTCGACCCATCCCCTTGTTCCACCCCCAGCGGTGGCTGGTTTGGGAATCATTTTGTTGATTTAACCCCCAATTTCAACCCTTAATACTGAGTGCCAAACAGGGAGGTAATGGGCCCCATTTTTATTGTCTTTGGTATTACTCGGCCGGGCTTTGAACTCACGACCTACCGATCTCCGGGCGGACATTCCAACCCCAACGCCACTGAGAGGGATGGAGTCATATTTTGAATGGAAAAGCAACAAAACCCTGGTCACTTTGACTTAATTCTCCCAAAATATCACCATTATTAAATTGGAACATTATCACCAGACCTATGTAAGCGTCAATATATACCTGGATGTTGCAGAAAAAAGACCATATGTTTTTTTAACCGATTTCCGAACTCTAAAAGGGTGAATCTGGCGATTGAAACAGCGATTGTTGGCTGTTGGAGCAATGACCTTTCACCCGTATCGTTACAAAAAGAAGCATTCTGCCATTTTCTCAAACACATTACAGACACCAAGTCAAATCAGCTCTGTTATTTTCTGTTTTTTCGACTGTTTTCCGTACTTTGGAGACATCTTGCCTCGTTGGTGTGTTGTCGGAGGGTGTAACAACCCGATCAGGGACGGATTCAAGTTGACTTATGTGGAGTGTGCATTGATTAGCAAGGTATGCTAATCGATTCTAACATGCTATTTAGGCTAGCTGTATTTACATATTGCATCAATATGCCTCATTTGTAGCTATATTTGCATCCAGCCTTTCCCTCCACCCACATTTAATGCCAAACAAACACATACCAATCAACGGATTCAAGTTGCACCATTGTCAAAAGATGCGAACGTCCCTTGTTTGTTCTGCACATTTTACCGACGATAGCGATGCTACGACAGAGATGTGTGGATATCCTGCGACACTCAAAGCAGATGCATTTCCAACGATAAAGTCAACAAAATCGCAAAGGTGAGTTTTGTTGTTGTTATTGACTTATGTGCTAATCAGACATATTTGCGCACGGCATGACTGCCAGCTAATCGATGCTAACATGCTATTTAGGCCAGCTGTATGTACTTGTAGCTATATTTGCATCCAGCCTTTCCCTCCACCCACATTTAATACCAAACAAACACTTACCAATCGACTGATTTAAGTTGCTCCAGTGGCCAAAAGATGCAATCGTTGGTTAGAAGGCAATCGCCGAATTCGCCTGCATTGCCTTTGTCCGTCTTGATATGGCTCAATAGCTTCAGTTTCTTCTTCAATTTCGTTTTCGCTATCTGCCTCCACACTCTAACCATCCGTTTCAATACATGCATAATCTGTTGAATCGCTTAAGCCGCTAAAATCCGAGTCTGAATCCGAGCTAATGTCGCTATATCGTTCTGTTCTATCCGCTTTGTTTGTATTGGCGTCACTATGTGACGTCACAGGAAACTGGACGGCTGGATTTATAGATAGCGAAAATCAGGCACTTTAAAGCCTTTTTTCGGGATATGCCATGATGGGTAAAATTTTGAAAAAAACTTCGAAAAATAAAGTAAGCCACTGAGAACTGATTTTTATTGGTTTCAACCCTTCTGAAATTGTGATAATGTTCCCCTTTAAGTTTTTCAGCATTTGACATTTTTAATCCATGAGGATTTTAAATCCTACAGTTTGCACCTTAGGCTAAGGCTCAAGGCGCTAAATTTTTTTTTTTGTACATGCTATCATGTAAATGTCTGTGTCTTGGGGCCCCGGGTAGTTTCTGTGGTTGCGTGACTGGGGTTGAGTAGAGGGAGCTCATTTTAGAGGATGCGGTTTAAGGAGCAATAAGGGAATTCCTTCAACATCTTGCTCCGATAAATCATCACTTTAATCAGCATGTAACTTCCTTTGAGTGCACAACTTACACATACACATAATATCAATATGCAAATAAAAGAGAGCAAAGTGAAAATGAAAGTACCAAGACACAATTAAGAGAGAGAAGGAAAACAGAAATGACGTACTGTAGTACAACAAAGTAGGCAGAAACGACCTCGCTGGTAATTAGATGTAAAATGTCTAATGGGAGAAATATCGACACTGAAGACTACAGTTTTGAACACTTTATGTGTTGGTTAAAAGATTACCGATATATCAGACCCCTTTAGAGCTCCCTGATTATGCTTTGCTTCCAAGGTTTTGGCAACCTTTTGAAGACAGAAATTTTATTTTCTAGTTCTAGTATGACTGTGCCACCCACTGCAGAACTGTGTCCATTAAGGTCGTTGAGTTTTGTGAGTTTGCCACTTCAATCATCTTTGGAGTGAAATAGAAAATCCTGTGGCCTCATTAACATCAGACCTCAAAAATGTTTTTGTCTGGGTGAATAGACAAAATCTCACATCCCAAAATATTCTCAGAAGAATAAGGATTCATTTCAGCCTACAAGGCATGATTACTCTCCTCCTCCTCTTTCACATATTGTCAAAATTGTTAGGCCAAAAAACGAAACCCACAAGCATCTCTAAAATTATTAAAAACTACTTACCAAAGTGATAACTTTCTTAAATACTGAATAAATAACACAAGGATATCAGACATTGCTTTTGAATTGTGGTTTAGGACACTTGATAAAAATGATTGTACTCTTAACCTGATAGTTTGTAGCACAACCTTTTAAAGCAATAACTCTCAACAACTTCCTGCACCTGTCGATGGGTATTTTGTCCCATTCCTCATGAGCAAACTGATCCAAATTTCTCAGGTTCGATGGGTGATTTCTACAGAAATGTTTCAGCTCTTTGCACAGATGTTCAACTGGACTTAACTTAAAGCTCATTGAAAGCCCTTCCAGAACAGACCAGTGTTCGATGGCATTTAAAATCAAACCGTAGAGGCATTGCGGAGATATTTGTAAAATAATCGAGCTGTTTGGAATTTTCTGTTTCCTGTGTTGTCAGCAAATATATCCATATTATGATAGAAGTTTCTCCAAACATTTTTGCGCGAGTCCTTCTTTGTAGTCCGACACTGTAGTCAATAATCTCCTTCTATTTCTCTATCCTCTTATTGTGGGGCAGACTGGCTCGTACATGCACATGCATCCTCCACTGTTGCCATTTCTAATACAAAGAGGCATATAGTTCTAACAAATTTCTGTCAGTACACTCGATATGGAAGCCCTAAAAACAACAACATGGCTGACGGGGAGAAGACAAAGTGGAGGTACATAAATAAGTCCGCCCACAACACGGCGCTTGAAAAGACAGTCAAAAAGCAGCTGGAAGATGGTGTGTAAAACATAATCTTTGCAATATTTCGACCAAATAATCACCATTACATGTTATGTATTGTATACCACAAGGAAGTGTTTTAAATGTAGAAACAAATCATAATAAGTTTTCTTTAAAAACTAGTTCCAAGTATTTAATTGTCACTTATATTAAAATAGAAAACAATGGATGAATCTATATCAACGCCATTAGTCTCACTCGTGCGTAGCCTGGAAAAGAGATGAACAGAGGTAGAGATATCCTACAGTTGTATTATTCTGATGCTTTGGTTTAATGCGTGGTTGCTTCCAAAAAAGGTTGTACTGAGTCCAATTGAGATTGTGTTGCTTTGGAGGGATGAGTTGCACCCACTCGTAAATCCTCTCTTAGATGAGATTGGGGTTAAAAAAAAATCGGGAATGAGCAGACAGTTGGACATACAGAATGATGCACACAAATCCTGCATAGGATTTTGTTCTTGTGATGTGTCTGGTTGTCTGTGTGTTTGTGTGTGTGTGTCTGTGTTTGTGTGTGTGTTTGTTCTCCATATGAGATGAGTTCTGTTAATCTGCGAGTCAGGCCTGGCTCCGTCAATGTGGCACACACATTTGTCCACATATACCAGGGGTCGACAACCCGCGGCTCCGGAGCCGCATGCGGCTCTTTGGCAACTCTGATGCGGCTCAGCTGCACAATCGCCGACCCCCCAAATTGTTGCGGGGAGATTCCCGCAATTAAATGCCTCTCCCGGACATCACCCGGAGTCAACGTTCTCCAATTTTCCCTCGAACTACAATATCAAGGGCGTGCCGTGATGATATTACTCTCAACATCCTCTTGATTGTCATCGCGCCCGCCATTCACGGAATGCTATTTGCGTGCCACATGCATTTCGCTGCTTCTATCAGCACATGTATGAGATTGCAAGGCATACTGGTGGACACAGAGTACACTGACGTTTGTGATATAAACAACTTTAACACTCCTACTAATATGCGCCACATTGTGAACCCACACAAAAGAAGAATGACAAACACATTTCGGGAGAAAATCCTCCCAGTAACAAAACATAAACGCAACACAATAAATACCCAGAATCCTTTGCATCCGTGACACTTTCTGACTGTTATACACTCCGCGAGCACCAAACCACCCCCAGCCCCCCCTCCCTGCGTGGTTGAGGTGGGCGGGGTTTGGTGCTCGCGGGGTGTATAACATAGTCAGGTACTGTCATGGATGCAAAGGATTATGGGTATTGTGTTGCGTTTATGTTGTGTTACTGTGAGGATTTTCTCCCGAAATGTGTTTGTCATTCTTCTTTTGTGTGGGTTCACAATGTGGCGCATGTTAGTAGAAGTGTTAAAGTTGTTTATATCACAACCGTCATTGTACTCTGTGTCACCCAGTATGCCTTCCAGTCGTGTGCGCGCATCTCCGGAAGCCTCTCACATGTTGCTGGACTGGCAAGCAGTTTGTACATGTTGTAGAAGGTGTTTAAGGCAATGGCTTCATAGCATGCCCTTATTCTTGTCATCTGGGTGACCACCAGCAGATATTGGCGAGAATAGTTGCGGCTCCCATTGTCTTCCTCATTTTGTGAAACGGGTCAAAATGGCTCTTTGAGTGGTAAAGGTTGCCGACCCCTGACATATACGCATGGGTAAGAGTTTGTTGCTTAACCAAAAATGTTCTTTCATTCAAACGCTTATCAATCACCTTGTTTGAAACCTTACATGTATCGTGCAATAGTATTTTTACAAGCTTTGAAAAAGTCTCTGTTTACCTCTCCAAGGTAAATGTTGTACATTATTACATTACTAAAAGGGGCTGTTTGCAACTAACTTGACTCTCACCAGACTCTTGTAGTTTGCTGAGCTCCATACAAGGATCTGGGATCGAGGGCATTGCAAACTCCTTCAAGATAGCGAAAAATACTGAACCAATCAAGATCGCCGGGTGGGATTTCATAGATGTGACTTAGCGCCGAAACGACTGTTTGATTCAAACAACAATGGCGGCACGCAGCGGGGAGTCGTGTGCTGACATTGATTCTGCTATTGCAACTGTTTTGCGATATCAATCGTCTACTGACGTTGCTGCGTTGCTTTAGTAAAAGTTCTCTAACTTTTCGCTCTGTCGTTATCCAATATGTCGGCTGTTCTGTTTTGGATTTCCCAGCGTCGCTCTCATCAGCGTCACGGGTTGATTTCGATGTGAGTGGTTGAAGTAGTACGTCATTCAAGATAACGGACAAGTGGTTCATACAATCACATACAATGATTTTTTTACAAGGCCTCGCCTTCTGAATTTCATCTCCTATTTAAAAGTCCCAGATCCTTGTGCGGAGTTCAGCGAACTACAATGATCTGGCGAGAATCCGGTTGGTTTGCAACATGTTCAAAGTTTTGAAGCATAGAACGCAATTATGTTTTTTACAGAACACTCATATATTTTTTTCTGTTGATAATTTTTTTTCAATATTACTATCCATTTCCATCCATTTTCTACCGCTTATTCCCCTTTAGAGGTCGCGGAGGGCGCTGGCGCCTATCTCAGCTACAACCGGGCGGAAGGCGGGGTACACCGTGGACAAGTCGCCACCTCATCGCAGGGCCAACACAGATAGACAGACAACATTCACACTCACTTTCACACACTAGGGCCAATTTAGTGTTGCCAATCAACCTATCCCCAGGTGCATGTCTTTGGAAGTGGGAGGAAGCCGGAGTACCCGGAGGGAACCCACGCATTCACGGGGAGAACATGCAAACTCCACACAGAAAGATCCCGAGCCTGGATTTGAACCCAGGACTGCAGGACCTTCGTATTGTGAGGCAGACGCACTAACCCCTCTTCCACCGTGAAGCCCTCAACATTACTAATTTTATCAAATAAAAATTACTTGTCGGCCTTAGGAATTTATTTGGCTTTCTGGCTGTCGTCTGCACGACTGGAGCTTATTCACATACTCTAAAGCATTCACGGAGAAGCAATCAACATTTGTAGTCATATTGTTGTTAGATAAGCTACACACTAAATTAGGGGTTATTAACCTCAGTGCCCAACTTTTCCACTACAGACGGAATATTATTGAAATATTAACACTATCCCCGTTTAAACGAGAAAAGATCATTTCAGTAGGCCTTTAAAGCATGTTACATGTTAAAAATGTGTTATTATTTCAATGTAAAAATGTGTTTGAGGTGTAAGTAAGTCGCAGAACTGATTAAACTCATAAACCAAACTACCACTGTATATGGACATTCCATTATTACTGAACTTAATACATCAAGATTGATAAAGGACGTTTTTTGATTGATTGATTGATTGATTGAAACTTTTATTAGTAGATTGTACAGTACATATTCCGTACAATTGTTTAAGTCGGGGTCAACTTTAATCAATTCATTGTTTGTTGTGGATTGTTTTAGTCACTCACTGAAATATGATAGGGTGGAGAAGTTTCGGATGGATCTAGTCAAACTAACTTTGACGCACAGCAAGGGTTATAGAACCAGCTCTTGGGGCTGGAGCCCAGCAGCTCAGAGGCTGTACGTTGGGGGGACTGGCTGACTGTTGCTTTTGCTTACGCACAAACAGCAGTACAGAGTACCCGCCCTTTTTGGATTTACTAGAGAGAGTATTAGAGAGTGCTCCCCCAGGTGACTACCTTGTTCTGTTGGGAGACTTCAACGCTCACATTGGCAAGGACCGTGAAACCTGGAGAGGCTTGATTGGGAGAAACGATCGCCTTAATTCGAACACGAGTTGGGGCGGAGGAAGGAGGTAGTCTGGGCTTCTCTGCTTTGGCTGCTACCCCCGAAATCTGACCTACGCGGAAGAAGATAGATGTTGAAAATTATGAATAGATTTAGAAAAATTTAATAAATAAGAATCTAGATTCAGTAAAGTATACGTTTTTTGGAGCACCATGTGCTCTTGCCCTTTTGTTGTCGTGGTCAAAAGTTTACATACACTTGTAAAGGACATACTACCACCGTCAAGCATGGTGGTGGTAGTATTATTCTCTGGGCCTGTTTTGCTGCCAGTAGAACTGGTGCTTTACAGAGAGTAAATGGGACAATGAAAAAGAAGGATTCTTCAGGACAACCTAAAATCGTCAGCCCGGAGATTGGGTCATGGGCGCAGTTGGGTGTTTCAACAGGACAATGACCCCAAACACACGTCAAAAGTGGTAAAGGAAGGTGAAATCAGGCCAGAATTAAGGTTTTAGAATGGCCTTCCCAAAGTTCTGACTTAAAGGGGAACATTATCACAATTTCAAAAGGGTTAAAAACAATAAAAATCAGTTCCCAGTGGCTTGTTGTATTTTTGAAGTTTTTTTCAAAATTTTACCGGTCCCGGAATATCCCTAAATAAAGCTTTAAAGTGCCTTATTTTTTCTATCTTCGAAACCACTATCCATTTTCCTGTGACATCATACAGTGCTGCCAATGTAAACAAACAATGGGAATACCACAGCAAGAAATAGTGACATTAACTCGGATTCAGACTTGGATTTCAACGGCTTAAGCGATTCAACAGATCACGCATGTATTGAAACAGATGGTTGGAGTATGAAAGTATTGAAGAAGAAACTGAAGCTATTGAGTGATCAGCTATTGACGCTATTCATAGCCATAGCATGGCCGAATAGCTGCGTTAGCATCGCCGGTAAAATGTGCAGACCAAACGATCAGGACTTTCGCATCTTGTGACACTGGAGCAACTTAAATCCGTCTATTGGTAAGTGCTTTTTTTCGCATTAAATGTGGGTGGAAGGAAACGTAATATAGTTGCAAATGCATCTGCAGGTTATCCATACATCTCTGTGCCATGTCTGCTTTAGCACCGCCGGTAAATAGCATGATAGCATCGATTAGCTGGCAGTCACGCCGCGACCAAATATGTCTGATTCGCACATAAGTCAACATCAACAAAACTCACCTTTGTGATTTCGTTGACTTTATCATTGCAAATGCATCTGCAGGTTATCCATACATCTCTGTGCCATGACTGTCATCGCCGGTAAATAGCATGTTAGCATCGATTAGCCTAGCATGTTAGCATCGATTAGTGTAGCATGTTAGCATCGATTAGCTGGCAGTCACGCCGCAACCAAATATGTCTGATTAGCACATAAGTCAACAACAAAACTCACCTTTGTGATTTCGTTGACTTTAGCGTTGCAAATGCATCAGCAGGTTATCCATACATTTCTGTGTCATGTCTGTCATCGCCGGTAAAATGTGAAGAACTACAGCACATTCAATGGGGGTCTGGCGACAGACACTTTTGCATTTTCGGTGCAACTTGAATCCCTCCCTGTTAGTGTTGTTACACCCTCCGACAACACACCGACGAGGCATGATGTCTCCAAGGTTCCAAAAAATAGTCGAAAAAACTGAAAATAACAGAGCTGAGACCCGTGTGTGTAATGTGTAGAAAATGAAAATGGCGGCAGTATTACCTCGGTGACGTCACGTTCTGACGTCATCGCCACCAGAGCAATAAACAGAAAGGCGTTTAATTCGCCAAAATTCACCCATTTAGAGTTCGGAAATCGGCTAAAAAAATATATGGTCTTTTTTCATCAATCAATCAATCAATGTTTATTTATATAGCCCCAAATCACAAATGTCTCAAAGGACTGCACAAATCATTACGACTACAACATCCTCGGAAGAACCCACAAAAGGGCAAGGAAAACTCACACCCAGTGGGCAGGGAGAATTCACATCCAGTGGGACGCCAGTGACAATGCTGACTATGAGAAACCTTGGAGAGGACCTCAGATGTGGGCAACCCCCCCCTCTAGGGGACCGAAAGCAATGGATGTCGAGCGGGTCTAACATGATACTGTGAAAGTTCAATCCATAGTGGCTCCAACACAGCCGCGAGAGTTCAGTTCAAAGCGGATCCAAGACAGCAGCGAGAGTCCCGTCCACAGGAGACCATCTCAAGCGGAGGCGGATCAGCAGCGTAGCGATGTCCCCAATCGATACAGGCGAGCGGTCCATCCTGGGTCCCGACGAGCGGTCCATCCTGGGTCTCGACTCTGGACAGCCAGCACTTCATCCATGGTCATCGGACCGGACCCCCTCCACAAGGGAGGGGGGGGACATAGGAGAAAGAAATGAAGCGGCAGATCAACTGGTCTAAAAAGGAGGTCTATTTAAAGGCTAGAGTATACAGATGAGTTTTAAGGTGAGACTTAAATGCTTCTACTGAGGTAGCATCTCGAACTGTTACCGGGAGGGCATTCCAGAGTACTGGAGCCCGAACGGAAAACGCTCTATAGCCCGCAGACTTTTTTTGGGCTCTAGGAATCACTAATAAGCCGGAGTCTTTTGAACGCAGATTTCTTGCCGGGACATACGGTACAATACAATCGGCAAGATAGGCTGGAGCTAGACCGTGTAGTATTTTATACGTAATTAGTAAAACCTTAAAGTCACATCTTAAGTGCACAGGAAGCCAGTGCAGGTGAGCCAGTACAGGTATATATTGATGCTTACATAGGTCTGGTGATAATGTTCCCCTTTAAACTTGTGGGCAATGCTGAAGAAACAAGTCCATGTGAGAAAACCTACACATTTAGCCGATCTGCACCAGTTTTGTCAAGATGATTGGTCAAAAATTAAATCAGAAGCTTGTGGATAGCTACCAACGAAACTTGCCAAGGGACATGCAACCAAATATTAACATTGCTGTATATATACTTTTGACCCAGCAGATTTGGTCACATTTTCAATGGACCAATTGTTAAAAGAACCAAACTTCATGAATGTTTTTTTTTTGTGACAAACAAGTATGTGCTCCAATCACTCTATCACAAAAAATAAGAGTTGTAGAAATGATTGGAAACTCAAGACAGCCATGACATTATGTTCTTTACAAGTGTATGTAAAATTTGGACCACGACTTTACATGCAAGAGGGCTCTGGTTTCATAGTTTTTGTTCCATCATCAGAACCATAAACAGTCAAACATGATCTCATTAAAGCATATTTTATAAAGCTCGTTTCAACTATGCAATGATTCTTTTTTGTAGTGCATATAAACGTAGTGAGTGTCTCGCCATAGTTTGTGGATGTAGTCTAGATTTATAGAAAGAGTGACAGAAGGGGAAGCGGATGAGAGGAGTGATGCCAAAAGAAGGGAGGAGAACAGCTGGAGGTCGAAAAGGTCAGCCAGTGCTTGAAATTGGAAAGCTGCAGTTGTCTGCTTCAGATCTGTTTGTCTTAAAAAAAAATGAACATGAATGGGATGACAAGCTATATGAGGAGATGAGGGCAGGCATTTAAATAAGCACGTCATTAGATGACATAATGAAAGAAATGCCAAAAGCAGTAATTGTGTACAGAAGCTAATGATTTTATCGGCTTCCAAGGCAGCACAAGGGAGGTCGGGTCAGGTTGCCCGAGTGTAAACAGCAGATGTGAAAAACGGACTGAACAAGGCACTACCCCAGGCGTAGTCAAGGACTTTTTTCCCCCCTACTGAACTCGCGCCCATCTGTTGAGCTTCAACCCCACAAGATAAAGCCTGTACAGACATTGACAGTGACAGCCAAGCCAAAGCCTTTAGGATTCAGGTGTGATTAAAACAAGCGCTTCCGTTTGGTTTGTCACACACCCCAGCAGAAAGGTGCACAGGCCCGGGCATGCTCGTGCTCATTAGTAGCATGGACCGTGTACTCGCAGGCACTTAATTGTTTTTCCCTATTTACCTGAGCAACTTCATCAATAATCATTAAACAGTGCTGAAGCAGGAAAGCTAATTCTTTACCTTGGTCACAAACTGCATGAAACAAACATTGGCCATGATAATTATACATTTTATGACCCTGGAACACACTCTGCAACTAAGGGTTGTGATGAATAAATTAGGAATGCCTAACACACTGGTATCAAACTCAAAAGCCCCACCTACATCATTTTATTTGGCCTGTGAAAGCCTGAAATTAATTTATTTTCTAACTTTCCATTATGAAAAAGAGAACATACATGTACTGCAATCAATTGCATTAATTTTAAACTTGATCATATTTTAAATTCCAAACATTTTTTTTGTTAAAATCAAAAAAGGTACTTAAATATTGGCGTAGCTCATGATTTTAAAGCAAGTTATTTATCAAATTGTGCATTGTAAAAACGATTTTCACGGGGAAAAAATGGTAGCTCATTTGCCAAAAGTTGACTGTAAATAAAAAAATTAAAAACTGCGGTATCATATTTTTATTTACTGTAATACACCATAAAAACAGCAAACAAAGATTTACAGTAAAACTGTGGTAGTGTTTTTCCATTTTCATTTTATATGCGGGCTTCACGGTGGCAGAGGGGTTAGTGCGTCTGCCTCACAATACGAAGTTCCGGGCTTCACGGTGGCAGAGGGGTTAGTGCGTCTGCCTCACAATACGAAGTTCCTGCAGTCCTGGGTTCAAATCCAGGCTCGGGATCTTTCCGTGTGGAGTTTGCATGTTCTCCCCGTGAATGCGTGGGTTCCCTCCGGGTACTCCGGCTTCCTCCCACTTCCAAAGACATGCACCTGGGGATAGGTTGATTGGCAACACTAAATGGTCCCTAGTGTGTGAATGTGAGTGTGAATGTTGTCTGTCTATCTGTGTTGGCCCTACGATAAGGTGGCGACTTGTCCAGGGTGTACCCTGCCTTCCGCCCGATTGTAGCTGAGATAGGCGCCAGCGCCCCCCGCGACCCTGAAAGGGAATAAGCGGTAGGAAATGGATGGATGGCATTTTATATGCTGTAAAAAAACATTTCGGCAAATGAGCTGTCTTTTTTTTCCCACTGTAAATTCTACAGATTATTTTACAGTGTATATAAAAAAAAGATAAGAATATTAAATAATTGTGTAGTAATATTATGAGGCTATTTATATTTATATATTGTTCACCGTTAGAAGCGGCCCTCTGAGGGCAGCCATAACTGTAACGTGTCCCTCAATGAAAACAAGTTTACAACCCTGCCCTACAGTAACGCATCCTTCTTTTTGTTTTCAACATATTCTAGTAAAGGTAAATCTTTAGTATATTTCAAAAATCACATAGCGGCACAACACAATCCCTTAGACAAGTGGTTCTCAACCTTTTTTCAGTGATGTACCCCCTGTGAACATTTTTTTAATTCAAGTACCCCCTAATCAGAGCAAAGCATTTTTGGTTGAAAAAAAGAGATAAAGAAGTAAAATACAGCAGTATGTCATCGGTTTCTGATTTATTAGGTTGTAATAAATGCAGCCTATCCCAGCTGCATTTGGGTGGAAATCAGTGTACACCCTGGACAAGTCGCCACCTCAAGTTCAACATTTGAAGCTTCGAGTCAATTTCACCTCACTCTGTAGGCTTCCTTCTGCTCCAACGTTTAATCCTCTTCTTCGTGCTCACTTCTAGAAGCATTTTGCTTAAAAAAGATAAGGTTGTGAATCCTCATTTGTCCAAAAGTAGCCGTCTTTGTTGTTTTTTACCAAGTCTGCCGTGATTAGAAGATACTCAAGCATTTTGTATCCGGAAGTAGGAATACAATTTGTTGCTAGATAGAAGTCAGAGGTGAACTGCTATGGAAATGTAATGAAAGCAATGCGCCAAATAATTAGTTCCGGCATTGATAATGACCAAAATACGCATATAGACTTGCAGTGTGTATATAAAACGTTGATGGAGGGTTTAACTGTTGTCTAGAGCAGTGGTTCTCAACCTTTTTTCAGTGATGTACCCCCTGTGAACATTTTTTTAATTCAAGTACCCCCTAATCAGAGCAAAGCATTTTTGGTTGAAAAAAAGAGATAAAAAAGTAAAATACAGCACTATGTCATCGGTTTCTGATTTATTAGGTTGTATAACAGTGCAAAATATTGCTCATTTGTAGTGGTCTTTCTTGAACTATTTGGGAAAAAAAGATATAAAAACAACTAAAAACTTGTTGAAAAATAAACAAGTGATTCAATTATAAATCAAGATTTCTACACATATAAGTAATAATCAACTTAAAGTGCCCTCTTTGGGGATTGTAATAGAGATCCATCTGGATTCATGAACTTAATTCTAAACATTTCTTCACAAAAAAAGAAATCTTTAACATCAAAATTTATGGAACATGTTCACAAAAAATCTAGCTGTCAACACTGAATATTGCATTGTTGCATTTCTTTTCACAGTTTATGAACTTACATTCAAATTTTGTTGAAGTATTATTCAATAAATATATTCATAAAGGATTTTTGAATTGTTGCTATTTTTACAATTAAAAAAAAAAAAATCTCACGTACCCCTTGGCATACCTTAGAGTACCCCTCCTCTTCTACAGTGCCTGCCAAGCCCCACGGTGACAGCGCGTCGCAAATGCTTCTTGCAAAGGCACATCAAAAGGTACTTGAAGGTATTGTCTCAAATAAATATTTACCTTTATAAAATGTACCGATATTACCTGTAATATCAGTATACCGCTCAGCCCTACTTCTAAATTTTCGGTAACAAAAAATGGAACTAAGGACCGTAATTTGATGATGTGGAAACACTTTAGCACAATGACCTTGGAGGAACTAGAACAGAGATTGTGAGACAGGGCCTTTATTACAAACATCATACATGTGAATTATAAATGATAAATGGGTTGTACTTGTATAGTGCTTTTCTACCTTCAAGGTACTCAAAGCGCTTTGACACTACTTCCACATTTACCCATTCACACACACATTCACACACTGATGGAGGGAGCTGCCATGCAAGGCGCCAACCAGCACCCATCAGGAGCAAGGGTGAAGTGTCTTGTTCAGGACACAACGGACGTGACGAGGTTGGTTCTAGGTGGGATTTGAACCAGTGACCCTCGGGTTGCGCACGGCCACTCTCCCCACTGCGCCACGCTGTCCCTTAGTGATGAATTCAACTGGTGTTTGTGGTTAAGTGTACTCTGTTGCAGAAACCCAGATCATTCTGTGGCTTGTTGAAAGTTGATTCAAGTAGAGCCATAAATAAAAAGCCTTACATGACTGATTAGCCAGTATATATATATTGGAGGTCTTCAGCAAGGCGTGCACAGAGGGGTCGTGAATTTTTTTGGTGATTATACGTATGCTTATACACTTGCACTGAATTTTATCACTGAAACGGCGTGGTGCAGTGGGAGAGTGGCCGTGCGCAACCCGAGCGTCCCTGGTTGAATTCCCACCTAGTACCAACCTCGTCACGTCCGTTGTGTCCTGAGCAAGACACTTCACCCTTGCTCCTGATGGGTGCCGGTTGGCGCCTTGCATGGCAGCTCCCTCCATCAGTGTGTGAATGTGTGTGTGAATGGGTAAATGTGGAAGTAGTGTCAAAGCGCTTTGAGTACCTTGAAGGTAGAAAAGCGCTATACAAGTACAACCCATTTATCATTTATTTGTTAAACATCCTCTATTTATTTCTGAATGTTTTGCAGATCGCTGTTTTTCTGGGTCTTTCTCAGATATATTAGGGTATGTCCGCACTCCGGACTTGCCGTCTTCACTCAGTCTGATTGTTATTCTGATTATGTGAACAACACCACTAGGTCTGCAATAAATAATCAAAAGAATCGATTAAATCAATTTATTAAAAACGCTTCAGGTGTATTATGTTCCTTAGTTTAATCATTTCATAAGTGTAGCTCTTACAAAATAATGAAATCCGGACCGCATAAAGTGCTTGGAACTTTCAATATATGGACATAGTTATGGCATTTTTTTTTTTTCTTAAATAATGCAAAAGTACAATTTCAAAGTTGATGATTTGTATTAATTTAAAATAAAGAATGAACGTTGTTTCATACTACAAAGATATTGTTTATCTGAACTATTTTACCTGAAATACGCATTGGGGCTAAGGCGGGTGTTGTATCCTATTACTCGATTAATCGAACAAACTAATTGATGGATTACTCGATTACTCAAATAAAAAATATATGCAGCCCTTAACAAATACCAAATAGGTTTCCTAGTAGTTTTACAATCTTTTTTAATAACCCTTCAGTTATTTGCCTTTACATTATTTACATCTTAGGTTGTTGTCTTTCAAAGGCTTCACGGTGGCAGAGGGGTTAGTGCGTCTGCCTCACAATACAAAGGTCCTGCAGTCCTGGGTTCAAATCCAGGCTCGGGATCTTTCTGTGTGGAGTTTGCATGTTCTCCCCGTGAATGCGTGGGTTCCCTCCGGGTACTCCGGCTTCCTCCCACTTCCAAAGACATGCACCTGGGGATAGGTTGATTGGCAACACTAAATTGGCCCTAGTGTGTGAATGTGAGTGTGAATATTGTCTGTCTATCAGTGTTGGCCCTGCGATGAGGTGGCGACTTGTCCAGGCTGTAAAGGGTGTACCCCGCCTTCCGCCCGATTGTAGCTGAGATAGGCGCCAGCGCCCCCCGCGACCCCGAAAGGGAATAAGCGGTAGAAAAATGGATGGAAGGTTGTTCCGATTCCAATATTTTGGTTCCGTACCAAAATGTATTTCAAATTTTTGATACTTTGCAAAATATAGGGGACCACAAAAAAAGGTCATATTGGCTTCATTTTAACACAACATTTTGTGATACATTAAATATACGTTTCTAATTGCCCTCAAATAACATTTTTAGAAGGTTACAATTAGAAATAAGAGGTATTAAAAACATTTGCCTTTTCTTATTGCACTGAAAGAACAATTAAGTATTTTATTACATATAGTCTACCATATATGGATTGGGTATGGAATAGAATTGAAATCTTTATTGACATTGTTTTAAATGTTTCATGATTTATGATTGCCACTCTTGCTCTGTGTTTTTTAAGACAAATAGAATCATTAGTAATTTGTTACAAAATTCAGTCACTTCACTTGCGTTAGTTTGCGCTATGTGGTCGGTTCAGACTGCGCTATTAAATGGCAACCAGCCAAACAGCTTTGTGAGCTTCTACTTATCTACATGCACTTGCAGAAAGAGTCCTAGTTAACTATATTACATGTCCATCTGACTGATTGGCTTTTAATTGTTTAGCTACAGCGAGGCATGTTATAAAGTAGCAGCGCTTCTGTGTTTAAAGCGTCATCTTTATCAATAGTTTTGAGGCCAAAATACATCTGTATTGCGCTTCATGCATTCTCTTTATTAACTTGTATTTTTTTATTTTTTTTTGCCACCCTTCCTCTTCAAACTGTTTCTTTTTGTATGCACTTTCAGCACTTTGCGTCCGTGCTGACACATTTAACATCATGCACCTCAGCTCTGTACGTCACGTCAGCATATGGATAAAGGCAGTTTAATATTGTTTTTAATTAATTAGTTCTGCGGTAATTTATCAGTACTGGTATACCATACAACCTTATTTAAATCATATATTGTTAAAATACCGTTGTTGAAATTAAATTGTTTAGTTGATGAATAGGAATTTGTGCAAGTGCAGTGCCTGGACTTTAACGAGGTTAGTACAAAAAACAGCCATAGCCATACCTTCAATGGTAATAATAATTGGCATAATAATTTATTTCTGTGTTTTAGTTTTCTGCCTTGGTTTTCTGCCATTTTCGGTTTCGGCCATGAACTTTTATTTCGGTGCGCCTTTCCTTTTTCCAAATGGAATTTTTTTTTATAATTACTCTGCAATTTTTTCCGGGGATGCAACTCTCTTTAAACACACACACACACACACACACACACACACACACACACACACACACACACACACACACACACACACTCACTAAAAAAAGAATGACCGAAAAAGAAATAGGCTAAAGCCTAGGCTTATCCTATACATTCACTGAAAATTTGATTGCCTGGAACATCAACATTCAAAAATCAATAGGATGAAAGTAATCTGTGCTATATTTGATCATTTTCAATTATTTCACCTTTGAAGGCTTTTTTTAAACCTCAACAAAGAACTCCATGTCTTCAACTCATCACTGGGCTTGTTCTACCATTTAACTCCTAAAACTGAAATACACTTCTATTTTATATTCGTTCTTCCTTTACATATTTAAAAAATCAATATCTCCGTAAATTATAGTTTCCATCCATCCATTTTCTACCGCTTATTTCCTTAGGGGTAGCGGGGGGCACTGGTGCTTATCTCAGCTACAATCGGGCTTAAGGCGGGGTCCACCATGGACAAGTCGCCACCTCATCGCAGGGCCAACACAGATAGACAACATTCACACTCACATTCACACACTAGGGCCAATTTTTGTGTTACCAATCAACCTCAAATTATAGTTTTCTCCTCTTAATTTATAGAACCTAAGATTACAAGCTGGAACGCTGTTGTTCTTTACTCGTAAGATAATTTTCATTGTTTTTAAAAACACACTATCTGAAAATTTTAACACATATTAGCCCACTTTGTGTATTATTTTAATTTCCCTCTTTTGAAGTTTAATTATTGAGTCTGTTTGTTTTATGAACATTTCCCTAAACTTCAACACAATATGTTAGATATGGAAAAATAAAATAATAATATAGCATACACTGCAATGCACACGTTAAGCGTCACACTCTTTAGCGACACACTCTTTCAAGCAGGGCAAGGGTTTATTCACCTGTCCCTCAAACGACACCCCATCACTGCTTCCAGGCCTCCCGTGATTGGCCGAGAGCCCATTCCGAGGTTGCAGTCCGTTTACATTAAAGTGAAAATGGATCGATTCGTCACACAATGAAAAAAACACAAACAGAAGAGAGTTAAGCCTACCCTCCACCTTAGAAACCGCAGGTTAACAAGGTATCTTGAGGACCAGTTGAATTTAGAACACATTTTTTATATTTAAGTATGAGGTTCCTGCTCCATATTTTAATCAATTTTGGGGGTCATTGGCCTGTAAAGCATAAAAGATCCCTGCTCTATATTGTTGTTCAGTGATTCTCTGCGATGCCTTTAGTCGCTGACATTTCAGCCGTGCATTCTGCGGCATGCTGAGTTCCACACTGAGTACACTCCCTCACCTGCCTGCCTTTATCTACACTATAATGCCAAAAGTATTTGGCCACCCATCCAAGTGATAAGAATCAGGTGTCCTAATCACTTGGCCCGGTGTATAAAATCAAGCACTTAGGCATGGAGACCTTTTCTATAAACATTTCAGTAAATCAGAATCATAAAAGTTTTTATTGCCGTTTTTTGAGAACGGGTTCACAAACTATGAATTTTACCTGGTGCAATCGTGCAAAATAAAACACGTATAACACAGAATAGAATAACATGAGCTGTAATTGAGTATTTGTGAAAGAATAGGCAGCTCTCAGTGATTTCCAGCATGGAAAAGGACATGTAATAGGACAGTGGTTCTCAACCTTTTTTCAGTGATGGACCCCCTGTGAAAATTTTTTTAATTCAAGTACCCCCTAATCAGAGCAAAGTATTTTTGGTAAAAAAAAAAAAAAAAGATAAAGAAGTAAAATACAGCACTATGTCATCAGTTTCTGATTTAATAAATTGTATAACAATGCCAAATATTGCTCATTTGTAGTGGTCTTTATTCAACTAGTTGGAAAAACAGATTTAAAATAACTAAAGCTTGTTTGAAAATAAACAAGTGATTCAATTATAACTAAATATTTCTACACATACTGCGATGATGTGGCGACTTGTCCATGGTGTGGCCCGCCTTCCGCCCAATTGTAGCTGAGATAGGCACCAGGACCCCCCGTGACCCTGAAGGGAATAAGCGGTAGAAAATGGATGGATGGATGGATTTCTACACATAGAAGTAATCATTCACTTAAAGTGTCCTCTTTAGGGATTGTAATAGAGATCCATCTGGATTCATGAACTTCATTCTAAACATTTCTTCACAAAAAAAGAAATCTTTAACATTAATATTTATGGAACATGGCCACAAAAAAATCTAGCTGTCAACACTGAATATTGCATTGTTGCATTTCTTTTCACAGTTTATGAACTTACATTCATATTTTGTTGAAGTATTATTCAACAAATATATTTATAAAGGATTTTTGAATTGTTGCTATTTTTAGAATATTTAAAAAAAATCTCACGTACCCCTTAGTATACCTTCAAGTACCCCCAGGGGTACGCGTACCCCCATTTTAGAACCACTGTCATAGGACACTGTCATTTGTTGCCACCTGTGCAACAAATCCAGTCGTGGAATTTCCTTGCTCCTAAAAATTCCAAAGTCATCTTTATTATAAGAAAACTAAAGAGTTTGAGAACAACAGCAAGTCATCCAGCATAGTGCAAAGACTTTCTGCTCAGTCATTTCATGTGACCTTCCCATTAGCCCACGTACAGTACGCAGAGAGCCTCATGGAATGGGTTTCCATGGCCGAGCAGCTGCATCCAATGCAAAGTGTCGGATGCAGTGGTGTAAAGCACATTACAACTGGACTCTAGAACAATGGAGACGCCTTATGTGGACTGATGAATCACGCTTTTCCATCCGGCAATCTAAAGGACGAGTCTGGGTTTAGATGTTGCCAGGAGAACACTACATTTTGGATTGCATTGTGCCAAGTGTGAAATTTGGTGGAGGAGGAATTATGTTGTGGGGTTGGTTTATCAGGAGTTGGGCTTGGCCCCTTAGTTCCAGTAAAAGGAACTTTAAATGCTCCAGGATACCAAAACATTTTTTGGACAATTCCATGGGATGGCACTTGAAGTTCATATGTGAGTAAAGGCAGGTGGCCAAATACTTTTGGCAGTGTAGTGTATATACTGTATTTCTCTCACTGACACTCATTTTGTTTGCAGCTTTTTGTGTGGCTTTCATTTCATATCACTAATAAATACGCTCACGTCGTCTCACTTGTCAATCTTATTTCTAGCTGACCTCTCACACTAAACTCCACACTGTGCCTTTGGTCCTTATTTTATGCAATATCAAGTTGCTCTGATCTTATCCTTTTTTTTTTTACATCCCCATATCTTGCCGTTGCCTCATATTCTGCATATGACAAGCATTCCCCTGACATGCTGCTGGTCCATACTGCAGCTTGTCTTTACCTCTCACTCTTCTTCTTGTAGCTTTCTTTTGCTCTTAGTCATGTGGTGCCCATACTGTAGATGTGTGCATTATCTGGCTGCAGCTCTCAGGCAGCCTCATATAGGTCGCTGCACAAGTGACAGAAAAAGCTGTACATTTACCGCTTTATGTGTTTGGTTTCACAGTAACGGAACAATAAATCTTGTTCAATTTACTTAAAGTTTGCCCGGCTTACTCTTGCAAAGCCCGGATTTGTTTGATATATATGCACTAAATCCAACCAGTGAGCATAGACGGCGTAGCTGTGGGTAATGAGTCTTTCTTCAAGCATACTGTGATTCGTAGGCGATTAGGAAAAAGGGGGCGGTGGTCGAGGCATTCGGTTATCTGATTGGTGGCTTCACCCATACATGCTCATTTCATAATAATAATACACCAATAATAAACCATTTGCAGGGGTTAAAAATCCGGAAATGTAATGTTCACATGACATCTCTAATTATCATATTTAAATACATTAGATCTCTACGATTAAAAATTGGTTGGTTCCGGAATGCTGGTCAACCTAATATATTCTAAAAAATACATAAAGGAAAATAATCATGTTTGTGATGAGGTTGGCGACTTGTCCAGGGTGTAGCCCGCCTTCCGCCCGAATGCAGCTGAGATAGGCTCCAGCGATCCTCCGCGACCCCAAAAGGGACAAGCGGTAGAAAATGAATGGATGGATGGTTGTTTTATGCTTTAATGTGAAGGTTAATTGCAAAAGAGATTGATTGATTGATTGATACTTTTATTAGTAGATTGCACAGTTCAGTACATATTCCGTACAATTGACCACTAAATGGTAACACCCGAATAAGTTTTTCAACTTGTTTAAGTCGGGGTCCACGTTAATCAATTCATGGTACTAATATATACTATCAATATAATACAGTCATCACACAGGTTATTCATCATAGTATATATATTGAATTATTTACAATCCGGGGGGTGGGATGAGGAGCTTTGGTTGATATCAGTACTTCAGTTATCCACAATTGCATCAACAGAGAAATGGACATTGAAACAGTGTAGGTCTTACTTGGTAGGATATGTACAGCCAGCAGAGAACATAGTGAGTTCAGATGACATAAGAGCAAGTAAATACATTAGAATTACATTTGATTATTTACATTAGGTTATTTATAATCCGGGGAGATGGGATGTGAAAGGAGGAGGGTATTAGTAAAGGGTTGAAGTTGCCTGGAGGTGTTGTTTTAGAGCGGTTTTGAAGGAATATAGAGATGCACTTACTTTTACACCTGTTGGGAGTGCATTCCACATTGATGTGGCATAGAAAGAGAATGAGTTAAGACCTTTGTTAGATCGGAATCTGGGTTTAACGTGGTTTGTGGAGCTCCCCCCGGTGTTGTGGTTATGGCGGTCATTTACGTTAAGGAAGTAGATTGACATGTACTTCGGTATCAGGGAGAGTTGTTGTGCATCTGACTAGGGCTGAACAATTCCATCCATCCAACTTCTTCCGCTGATCCGAGGTCGGGTCGTGGGAGCAGCAATCTAAGCCCTGGCTTCCCTCTCCCCAGCTACTTTGTCCCGCTCCTGTCATGGGATCCCAAGGCGTTCCCAGGCCAACCGGGAGACATAGTCTTCCAAACGTGTCCTGGGTCTTCCCCGTGGCTTTCTACCGGTCGGACGTGCCCTAAACACCTCCGTAGGAAGGCGTTTGGGTGGCATCCTGACCAGATGCCCGAACCACCTCAATCTGGCTCATCCCGATGTGAAGGCGCAACGGCATTACTTTGAACTCCCCCTGGATGGCAGAGCTTCTCACCCTATCTCTAAGGGAGAGCCTCGCCACCCAGCGGAGGAAACTCATTTCGGCCGCTTGTACCCATGATCTTGTCCTTTCAGTCATAACCCCAAACTCATGACCATAGGTGAGGATGGGTACGTAGATCAAACGGGAAATTGACAGCTTTGTCTTCCGGCTCAGCATCTTCTTCAGCCACAAGAGATAGATGAAGCGTCCAAATTACCGAAGACGCCGCACCGATCCGCCTGTCGATTTCACGATCCACTCTTCCCTCACTCGTGAACAAGACTCCAAGGTACTTGAACTCCTCCACATGGGCAGGGTCTCATCCCCAACCCGGAGATGGCACTCCACCCTTTTCCGGGGGAGAACCATGGACTAGGAGGTGCTTATTTTCATCCCAGTCGATCCAGTGAGAGCTGAAGATCCTAGCCAGATGAAGCCATCAGGACCAGATCATCTGCAAAAAGCAGAGACCTAATCCTGCTGCCACCAAACTGGATCCCCTTAACGCCCTGACTACGCCTAGAAATTCTGTCCATAAAAGTTATGAACAGAATCGGTGACAAAGTGCAGCTTTGGCAGAGTCCAACCTTCACTGAAAACTGGTTGCAAAATTCATCAATTGTAATCACCGACCGCACCCATAGAACTGGTCTGTTGTTTTTTTTTTTAAGTTCCTTAATAGAGATCAAAGTATCATTTATTGAGAACATTATTGGGTTTTAATAGAAACAATGAACACAAATGTATGGATAACATTTACTCAGCTCTTGGGCTTCACGGTGGAAGAGGGGTTAGTGTGTCTGCCTCACAATACGAAGGTCTTGAGTAGTCCTGGGTTTCTGTGGGGAGTTTGCATGTCCTCCCCGTGAATGTGTGGGTTCCCTCCGGGTACTCCGGCTTCCTCCCACTTCCAAAGACATGCACCTGGGGATAGGTTGATTGGCAACACTAAAAAATTGTCCCTAGTGTGTGAATGTGAGTGTGAATGTTGTATGCCTATCTGTGTTGGCCCTGTGATGAGGTTGCGACTTGTCCAGTGTGTACCCCGCCTTCCGCCCGATATTAGCTGAGATAGGCACCAGCGCCCCCCGTGACCCCAAAGGGAATAAGCAGTAGAAAATGGATGGATGGATACTTAGCTCTTTTATATACTATTTAATGAAAAATTACATAGCGACGTCATGTTCATTCCCCCTCAGTACACCACAATCAGATTGTCGACCTTAGGGAAACCATATATTTACCTAGCATTATTAATTGAGACTAATCTTGATTTCAACAAATAAATATACCCAGAGTGCTTTGCGCCAGTCCGTCATCGTATGTCAACGCTGTAGTCAATAATCTCCTTCTTAAAGTTAAAGTTCCAACTATTGTCACGCACACACTGGGTGTGGTGAAATTTGTCCTCTGCATTTGGGCCATTCCCATGTTTATCCCCCGGGAGGTGAGGGGAGCAGTGAGCAGCAGCGTGCGCCGCGCTCGGAGATCATTCGGTGATTTAACCCCCAATTCCAACCCCTGATGCTGAGTGCCAAGCAGGGAGGCAATGGGTCCCATTTATTGTAGTCTTTGGTGTGACTCGGCCGTGGTTTGAACTCACAACCTTCTTGTCTCAGGGCGGGCACTCTAACCCAGGGGTAGGGAACGTATGGCTCTCGAGCCAGATGTGGCTCTTTTGATGACTGCATCTGGTTCTCGGATAAATCTGAGCTAACACTGCTTAACACAATAAATAATGACTAATTCCACTTGTAATCAAAGTGTTAAAAATAACGTTCAAAATATTAAACATGCTCATGCATTTGAATCCATCCATCCTTTTTTCTACCGCACTTTATTTATTATGAAAGCCTGTTTCATGGTTACGATATTTTTTTATTTTTCAGTAAGTCTCTCAGTTGCTTTCCAGCAATTGTCTTTTTCTCTTTCGTTCTCGCTCGCACTCTGGCTCCAGCTCCAACCTTGTCTTTCCTCCTGGCTGCTGCTTATAACAGAGCGACAGGTGATTAGATAACAAGGCCCAGGTGGGTTGTCTACGCACCTGTCGCTGATTTCGAGGCCGGTCCTGGCACGCCCCGCTTCGCTGCAGGCCCCCAGGCCACGCCCCCTCCACAGTTCAGAATATCAATGTTATTACAAAGAATAATAGATGTATAATACTCTAGTAATGTTGGTCTTACTTACAAATGCACGCGTTTAGGTGTGTTCAGTGTTGAACACTTTTTTTTACGGCTCTTACGGAAATACTTTTTAAAATATTCGGATTCTTGGCTCTCTCAGCCAAAAAGGTTCCCGACTCCTGCTCTAACCACAAGACCACTGTGCTGGTTCCTTTGGGGTAGACTGGCTTGTACATGCACATGCATCCTTCGCTGTTGCCATTTAGGATACAAAGTAACATATAGTTCAAAATTACATCAAAATAATAAGTAATAGTAATGTTATCATCCCCTTTTCAGTTGTTTATTGTCTTAAGAGCTTCTAAACGACTCTGGAATTCTTTTTTCTGGTTAAATAAAGTATTAATTGTTGTCTTTCTGGGGGGGGGGGTGTTATTTTCTTTTTTGTCTTCTGATGATTTGTACTGTCTGAGTGTGGAAAAAGTAGAAAGGGGGTGACATTTTCAAACATCACACTACCTTTCCTCCCAATCACACTCCCCCTGTCTCTTTGGCATTTATGGCATGGCATGTGAGCGACAATAAAGACGTGCATCTCGAGTAGCAATTAAACCAAGGTCTGCCACTGCACATGGAAGAGCGTGAAAACGTGTGCAAAAAAAAAAAAAAAACACACGAAAAGATAGACAAACCCTGAAAAAAAAATGTTGACTTGTCCATTGCAGTTGCAGAGCAAAGTCGCTGGCTCGGTCAGAGGGAAAGCACTTCTTGCAGAGAAGTCAGCTGCAGCCTAACAATTTAGGGAGATCTAATGTCTGTTCTTAAGTTTTATGTCTGAGTTTCCCAGAAGCAATCTCAGCTCTCTTTTTGAGGGACACCCTCATATTTACAGCTCGTCGGAGAACTCTCCTCTGGCTACTAACTGGAAAAGAGCCATGAGAGGCTTGTTTGGCCTGCAGATAGAAACCAATATGTTTAATGCCATTTTCCCTTTTCATTCATTTACACATTTGCGTCAGCAATGCTGAATGTGTAAGAAGTGAGACATAAATTAACTAACATCATTTTGCCACTTGCAGCAACACATTTTATTATATTTCGAGTTATTACTTCAAAATCCTAGTGCAAAATTCATGTCGCTACACAAATTGCCTTATAAAGATTTTAAAGTGTTCACAGCGTGTTGTTTTTATATCGCCTGCAACAATATTAAAGACAAGCGATGGTGCAAATGCTTTTAGGCACTGAAGCGTGCAAACAGCATATTTAGATTTGCACTCTCAGGTAAACCGCAAGCTCACGCACAAACTCACATACAGTGTTTGAATCTATACTTTCAAGGCAAATTTAACAATTAATTTGCTGTGAAATCAGCTTTTAACACCATTAAGTGAACAGTACATCATCAGTGGCAGGGTTAAAACTGTGTTTTTATGCTTCTAACTCTCTAAGCCATGGTGATTAAATGAGCAGCGTGCACCACAAAGGCAATGGAGAGCCGGATAGAAGAAAATAGACAAAAAGAGCACTTATCACTGTGATCCTTATGAGTTGGTCCTAATTAGAATAATGACGAGAGGAGAGGATTAACAGAGAATAGGGTGCACACTGCCAATGAAGAGTACAGTTTCCATGGAAATGAATAATAAGTTGAATTGATAGGAGTCAAAGTTAGGCCACTGTTTGTCTTCTAGTCTCATCCTGTCTTTAGAGATAATGTGGCTAATGAAGCTTTATTTAAATACTTAGCTTGTATGATCACTCAAAAGTATAATACAATTGTCCTTCACGACTTTACATGTTTTGTTTGGCTTTTAAGCATAGTCTTCACATTTTGTCCTAAATTAAAGGGGAACATTATCACAATTTCAAAAGGGTTAAAAACAATAAAAATCAGTTCCAAGTGGCTTGTTGTATTTTTTGAAGTTTTTTTCAAAATTTTACCGGTCCCGGAATATCCCTAAATTAAGCTTAGAAGTGCCTTATTTTCGCTATCTTCGAAACCACTATCCATTTCCATGTGACGTCATACAGGGCTGCCAATACAAACAACATGGCGGTTACCACAGCAAGATATAGCGACATTGGCTCGGATTCAGACTTGGATTTCAGCGGCTTAAGCGATTTAACAGATTACGCATGTATTGAAACAGATGGTCGGAGTATGGAGGCAGATAGCGAACACGAAATTGAAGAAGAAACTGAAGCTATTGAGCGAATAGCTATTGACGCTTTTCGGCCATAGCGTGGGTGTACCTAATGAAGTGACCCATAGCAAGGCTGCCTTATTAGCATCGCCGGTAAAATGTGCGGACCAAACGATCAGGACTTCCGCATCTTGTGACACTGGAGCAACTTAAATCCGACGATTGGTAAGAAATTGTTTCGCATTAAATTTGGGTATCTAGTTTCAAATGTACATACAGCTAGCGTAAATAGCATGTTAGCATCGATTAGCTGGCAGTCATGCCGTGACCAAATATGTCTGATTAGCACATAAGTCAACAACATCAACAAAACTCACCTTTGTGATTTCGTTGACTTAATCGTTGCAAATGCATCTGCAGGTTATCCATACATCTCTGTGCCATGTCTGTCTTAGCGTCGCCGGTCAAATGTGAAGACACTCTGGTACATTCAATGGGGGTCTGGCGGCAGATTTCTTGCCAGTGGTGCAACTTGAATCCCTCCCTGTTAGTGTTGTTACACCCTCCGACAACACACCGACGAGGCACAATGTCTCAGAGGTTCCAAAAAATAGTCGAAAAAACGGAAAATAACAGAGCTGAGACCCGGTGTTTGTAATGTGAAAATGAAAATGGCGGGTGTGTTACCTTGGTGACGTCACATTCTGACGTCATCGCTAAAAGACCGATAAACAGAAAGGCGTTTAACTTGCCAAAATTCACCCATTTAGAGTTCGGAAATCGGTTAAAAAAATACATGGTCTTTTTTCTGCAACATTAAGGTATATATTGACGCTTGCATAGGTTTGGTGATAATGTTCCCCTTTAAGCATTTTTATGCACAAAAATGGCTAAATGAAATAGAAATAGTAACACCACAGTGATATTGGTTACGAGATGGCACCCAACCAATCAGAGCGTACTGTTCAGTATGGTGGCCACTGATTGGATGGTCTTAGGCTGCATTGCTATAGTGGAGTGTAGAGTAACCATGTTGGTGTTATTTCTTGTAGAGGTCTCTCATAATGTTGAAAAACCAGACTTAGAAGATTGTATAAAGTTATTTTAATGAACCACAGTTAGAGCTCGCGGCAGGGTAACATGTCCAATTTCACAAATCGATTCGATATCAATTTCTAAAGTTCTGAGTCGATTAATCATGATTTATGTCAGTCGATACTCATTGGACATGATTCAAATCTGTTACAAAACTTGTTGTTTTTCTCTTTTGCCATAAACAACTTTGGACCGTACACTTTTGAAGGAAAGGAATTGTAAGTGAAAATTGCACTTCTTTTGCAACATTCAATCACAACAAATTCCTTTAAGGTATTATTTTTTCAAATGCAAAATAATAACAGTAAATAATCCATATTATGCATTGTGAATCGATATTGCAAAATGTTAAAGATTTTGATCAATTCGATTATTTTATCCAGTCTTCAACATAGCTATCATGTAAAACGTTTTATTCTTAAATTATTACAATTATTTTGGGAAGTCTGTGCTCAAGCTATGTACTAACAAGGGGCAATTTTCAACAGAAGCCATCAGAAAAAAAAAAATATATACCGTATATTTCTGCTTATAGGGACACCTAAAATCATTAAGTTTAAAAAAAATATCGACAGTATGCCTTATAACCCAGGCACCTCATGTATGGATTATTTCTGGTTGTGTTTACCGACCCTGAAGCAATTGTATTTGTTCCTTGGTGTAAGAATAAGTGTGAACAGTAGATGGCAGCCACACATACGAGATACATGTGGACTGCATGATGACACCCGTTCAATTGATGTCAACGGATTATCCATACAGTAAATGGTAAAGGTTTACCCAAAGTGCTTTGCACAGGGTTCTGCATTGTAGTCGGACGATCTAGTCAATAAGCTCTGTCGTTTCCTCCATCCTCTTGTTGTGGAGCATTCATCCTGTTGAAATTTGTAATATAATGTAGCGTACAGTTCTAACCTATATCTGTCAGTAGACTTGCAATGGAAGATGCTACAATCTGCCGGTATTAAAAAGATGATGGGGAAAATACTCGGTCGAAGTGGAACCATGTGTAAAGACCGGCCGACAAAACGGCGCATCCTGAAGAGACGGTCAGAAAGCGGCTTAAAGATGGTTTGTAAAACATAATATTTGCAATATTTTGACCAAAGAACCACCACTACTTCTTATGTAGACCACAAGGAAATGCTTTAAATGTAGAAACAAAAATCATAATATAACCACTTTAATGCGCCTTTTGTATGAAAATAGACCTGAATAGACCATCTCATCATCAGTGCATCTTATAATACGGTTAGCCCTATGGTTCTGAAAAAATAATGCTTTTGAAAAAAATACAACTGTCAGCAAATAAATTCAAAACTGTACACATTACGATAAAAGGAGTTCATGTTACATCACTAACCAATTACACAATTAGTCTTGAGCGTGGAAATCCTAAAGTAAGTTGGAATTGGACACCACATAAACATTAAATATTTCATTAAATATTAAATATTTCTTAGGGGCCAATTTAGTGTTGCCAATCAACCTATCCTAAGGTGCATGTCTTTGGAAGTGGGAGGAAGCCGGAGTACCCCGCCTTCCGCCCGATTGTAGCTGAGATAGGCGCCAGCGCCCCCCGCGACCCCGAAAGGGAATAAGCGGTAGAAAATGGATGGATGGATGGATTAAATATTTTTTAATAAGCATGCCGCAGTGTCTCTGGTCCTATCCTGCAAGACTTTTCTTACTAATAACGTACTTACCTCATCAAACGTACATTATATGTATTGTTGAACTCTCTAAGTGATGTGTTGGAGACCTCTGCTGTATATTGATTGCCACACTACTTTACTTTGTCACAATGTCCTTCAAGAACTGAATCTATTTAAAAGACGACTAGCATGATTAAACAGTTGAGTAGCTCTTGTGAACATCTTTATACAGTTGGAGAATTGAATTCCCTTGTAAATGATGCCCCATTTGTGAGGAACATGTATCTGTGGGATGAGCAGCACAATGGAGGATGCGTATTGTGCCAAATCCTCATTGCCTTAGCCAAACAGCTTATTCATGCTCGTCACACACTGATGTGGGATGGACGGCCAGCTGATGTGTTATAGGCTCTAGTACAACAACACACTCAAGCTCATCGAACAATTGCTCCCCAAATTCTGGAAGCTCTGATAAACACTGATCTGTGTCTACCCGGTCTGTCAACTTAGAGTCATGACCAGAGTTCCTTCTTAGAATGAAGTGATATGGAACTGCCACTGGCCGCTTAATCTCATCTTTAAATCTCTTGTCTTCAATGATGTTTTTACAGTAATGGAAATTCTGCGCCACAACATCACACATAACACTTCCCGCACAAAAGGGGGGTTAGTCTTGCAGTGGCGCAATCACTGTGTTCCCGGTCTTCTACATCCACTGTTCAAACTTGTGTAATCCAATTGTTGGTTTATTGCCAAACGTAATGTTCCTTCTCATGTTCAGGTGTCAGTGCAAGTGTTGCTGACACTAGTGCCTGACGGAGAGCAGTCATGGCAGCCCTATGATCCCGCGGTCTGTTCTGTATTATGTACGCGGTGGCCATAAATTTCCTCGCATTTTCTCCGTCTTTGTATAGTCTCCGGGTCGCATTGAAAGGAATATCTTGTTTTTCACCGAAAGCAACTGGAGACAAGCCGGTGAACAGAACTCAGCCAGTGACAAACAAATGGTAGCTTAATGAAACAAGTTTTTACAACAGCTTTTGTGTGACAAACAAAGCCCCGTCCTTGCAAGACAAATATATTCATACGGCAGGTTCTCTTTCCAAGTGCTTTTGTTGCGTGTGCTGCTGAGAGAACAACACAACATGAAAACAAAGAGTCGGTGAAAGTTATCTCATTTCTTTTTTTCTCACTATTCGCAAAGCCATCTGTAAAATGCGAGTCGACTCACAAATAATTCACCAATGTATTTTGGTTTTGTTTTGTTGTGAGTTCCAGTGATGACATGGGTGGGACATTGTTTATTGTTCTGAGGAGTCTATGTCCCCTTCTACACTAAGCCGAAATTTATATGCCAATTTCAAAAGGCCACGGCCCCCTGACACCCCTTCTCAACTGTCTATGTGACGTCAAGGCTTGGTTAGCACAGAATTTTTTAATAATGAATGAGGGAAAAACGGAAATTTCAGTTTTTGGTCCGGCCCTCGGGCTTCACGGTGGCAGAGGGGTTAGTGCGTCTGCCTCACAATACGAAGTTCCTGCAGTCCTGGGTTCAAATCCAGGCTCGGGATCTTTCTGTGTGGAGTTTGCATGTTCTCTCCGTGAATGCGTGGGTTCCCTCCGGGTACTCCGGCTTCCTCCCACTTCCAAAGACATGCACCTGGGGATAGGTTGATTGGCAACACTAAATTGGCCCTAGTGTGTGAATGTGAGTGTGAATGTTGTCTGTCTATCTGTGTTGGCCCTGCGATGAGGTGGCGACTTGTCCAGGGTGTACCCTGCCTTCCGCCCGATTGTAGCTGAGATAGGCGCCAGCGCCCCCCGCGATCCCGAAAGGGAATAAGCGGTAGAAAATGGATGGATGGATGGGTCCGGCCCTCACTGACTTGGGACCATTGCAAAATGATGTGCGTCACTATAGACAGCGATTTTAAACTTGACAAACAAGTCAATGGCGTTTTAAAATCATGTTTTTATCACCTTCGTCTTTTAGTAAAGGTTAAACGTTTTTTATCTTTTAACCCTTTTTGAACAAGTCGTGCACGACTTTTAACAGGGGCCAGTAAATGTCAGCATACAACCCCAATTCTTCAGAGTTTGCACTGGCTCCCTGTTCATTTTAGAATTGATTTTAAAACATTGCTGTTTGTTTTTAGATCTTTACATGGACTGGCACCTCAATATATCTCGGACCTCATCCAAATTTACACTCCTGCGCGCGCTCCGAGGTCCGAGAGCCAGTTCCAGCTCGTGGTGCCCAAGACCAGACTTAAAACCAGGGGAGACAGGGCCTTCTCTGTGGTCGGCAATAAGCTCTGGAACACTCTGCTCCTCCATGTTCAAACTGCTTCCACAGTGGAGTGTTTTAAGTCTCGTCTTAAGACCCACTTTTATTATTTGGCTTTTAACACTACGTGAGTTGTGTGGTCCTCTGTGTTTTTTATACACTTAGATTTCTATTTTACTGTTTTAATTGATTTTACCCTTTAAAATTGTTTTTAATCATATTTATTTTTATATTGTTTTTATATTGGTTTTATATTTATTTATTTTTTGTTTTTATTCAGTCATTGGTGGAGCATAATATTGTTTTTTAATATTGTTTTTAACATGGTTGTGCAGCACTTTGGAAACGTTCTTGTTGTTTAAATGTGCTATATAAATAAAGTGGATTGGATTGAAGGTTAGCCAGGGTAAATCCCACCTAAAGTTATCCTTGTCCACACACACACACACACACACACACAAAGACCCACTCCCCTCCTACGTCCGCCGGTGCAACGTGACCTAGTACGCATGCGTAGAAAATGCGCACGTCTTAGTCACCTCCAGTGTTGCTTTGTGTGCAAGTTCTTAAATTTAACCTATCCGAACAAAATCCCGAGACGTGGTATTTCAATTAACTGGAATCCAGTGTGCTGTGGGGCCCTATTGTACTGAATCACACCAAAGACATCATACATTAATGAAATCTTTAATGGACACGTGGAAATAAACAATGTGATAAAGACCATTTTACAATTATCTAGGAATCTAGATATCTGGTCCGGACACTCCACACTCTTTTGTCTTCACCTTCATTGTCCATTCATTTTTGGTGACTTTACAGAGTATGGACCGAGACGTTGGGTCCGCAACATACATGGCGGACACTAACTGATACAGTCTGCTTGGCCAGTCCAAAAGCATTCCCTGTTTTCCGTAGTCTTTTCTCGACGGCCAGGTAATACAAAGCACACGCTACCTATTTTAATCACATTCACAGGAGCCCACATTCTCGTTGTCTTTCCTTAGACAAATGGACAACATTTTCCGGTAAAGAGAATCAGAGCTGACCTGGACATTCGAAAGTTCGCTTGCCGTCTGAGTAGGGGTCTAACGGTACACACAAATTTCGCTTCGGTACGTACCTCGGTATAGAGGTCACGGTTCGGGTTATTTTCGGTACAGTAAGAAAACCACAAAATATACATTTTTTGGTTATTTATTTACCAAATTTGTAAACAATTGCATAACATACATATACACACAGGGTCCATTGCCAGGGTTGATGTGGTCAACGTATATAAATCAAAAACTAAATAAAATAAGGCTCAGAATGGTTTCCTGGCGTGGCGCAGTGGAAGAGTGGCCGTGCGCAACCCAAGGGTCCCTGGTTCAAATCCCACCTAGTACCAACCTCGTCACGTCCGTTGTGTCCTGAGCAAGACACTTCACCCTTGCTCCTGATGGGTGCTGGTTGGCGCCTTGCATGGCAGCTCCCTCCATCAGTGTGTGAATGTGTGTGTGAATGGGTAAATGTGGAAGTAATGTCAAAGCGCTTTGAGTACCTTGAAGGTAGAAAAGCGCTATACAAGTACAACCCATTTATCATTTATTTATTTACATATAAAGTGGTTTTTTTTGGATTGATTGATTGAGACTTTTATTAGTAGATTGCTCAGTACAGTACAAATTCCGTACAATTGACCACTGAATGCTAACACTCCATTAAGTTTTTCAACTTCATGGATCAACACCGCCCGCCGTTTTTTGTGGACATGCTCCATAAATATTGATTTTAAAGATTTCTTTTTTTGTGAAGAAATGTTTACAATTAGGTTCATGAATCCAGATGGATCTCTATTACAATACCCAAAGAGGGCACTTTAAATTGATGATTACTTCTATGTGTAGAAATCTTTATTTATAATTGAATCACTTGTTTATTTTTCAACAAGTTTTCAGTTATTTTTATGTCTTTTTTTCCAAATAGTTCAAGAAAGACCACTACAAATGCGCAATATTTTGCACTGTTATACAATTTAATAAATCTGGAAACTGATGACATATTGCTGTATTTTACTTCTTTATCTCTTTTTTTCAACCAAAAATGCTTTATTAGGGATACTTGAATTAAAAAAATGAGGGCTTCACGGTGGTAGAGGGGTTAGTGCGTCTGCCTCACAATACGAAGTTCCTGCAGTCCTGTGTTCAAATCCAGGCTCGGGATCTTTCTGTGTGGAGTTTGCATGTTCTCCCCGTGAATGCGTGGGTTCCCTCCGGGTACTCCGGCTTCCTCCCACTTCCAAAGACATGCACCTGGGGATAGGTTGATTGGCAACACTAAATTGGCCCTAGTGTGTGAATGTGAGTGTGAATGTTGTCTGTCTATCTGTGTTGGCCCTGCGATGAGGTGGCGACTTGTCCAGGGTGTACCCCACCTTCCGCCCGATTGTAGCTGAGATAGGTGCCAGCGCCCCCCGCAACCCCGAAAGGGAATAAGCGGTAGAAAATGGATGGATGGATGGGTTCATAGGGGATACGTAGATCACTCAAAAAAGGTTGAGAACCACTGTGTTATGAGAGTAGCGTATGTGTGTGTGTGTGTGTGTGTGTGTGTGTGTGTGTGTGCGTGCGTGCGTGCGTGCGTGCGTGCGTGCGTGTGTGTGTGTGCGTGGCCCTTTAATATGTGACAGCATGTGAGGTGAGTGTGTGGGCGAGCGACTTGAGGGAGCGGTAGAGTGCGGGAGTGGCTAGTGTTTTGTTGGATTGGCTATGTGCAAGACCTCAATAAAGTCATGATTTGCAACTAATTGCCGGACTCTTCATTTACCCTGGAGTCCAGAGCTGCGGAGACCCACTGCCGGCTAGAGTGAAGGGTTTTTCCCCCGAGAATACATCAGCCCTAGAGGAATGTGTCTCCTGCGCTCAAGGAGCTCAGGGGAGACACTCATGGAGCCGGAACCAGGAAAGTTGCAACACATGTTTGACGTGTTGTCAGAAGCAGCTGCTGAACAATCTCGGCAAACCTCCGTCCTCCATTGTTGTATCGCGCAGCCAAAGTGTTACCAAACGGGAGATCTTAACGAGGCAGGAGGGTCTTCCAGCTCTGGCTTATACATGTTGTCCTAGCCCGGTCGCTGCTAGCATGTGTACTCGTTCGGCACACCTCCGAACCGAACCGAAACCCCCGTACCGAAACGGTTCAATACAAATACACGTACCGTTACACCCCTACGTCTGAGAAATGTTGTATTCGAAATAGTTGCTCCTGCTCTTAGCTTTGTATGGACTCATTGATTGTTTACAAACTGAGTTCGGAGAGCAAGAGACGCCAGAAAGACCGCGCCCCACACAAGTGACGTCAGAAAGAACGTATGCCACAGCCAGTTTTATAATAAAGCGGTTTTGTAACCCAGAGCTAACCGCTGGAAATATGGAGGCGAGTCATCCAGACATGCCCGTGTTTCTCCTTCCGTCTGTACAGACGTTTGGGGAAATCACACATGAATACCTTGACAGAAAGCGATTGCAGCCATTTCAGATACATCACTCCTCAGACGGCAACAGAACTTTTGAATGTCCAGCGGGATTAGCTGTGATGCCACTTAGTGAAAAACTTTGTCCATTTGTGGAAGGAAAGACAACACGATTGCAGGCTCCCGTGGATGTGATAAGAAAAGGTAGCTTTGTATTACCTGGCCGTCGAGGAAAACAGCAAATGCATTTGGACTGGCAAAACAGACTGTATCAGTTATTATCCGCTATGTATGTCGCAGACTCGAGGTCTAGGTCCAGAGTATATAAAGTCACCAAAAACAAATGGACATTGAAGGTGAAGGCAAACGAGTGAGGAGTGTCCTGAGCTGAATCTAGATCCCTAATTTGATTGATGTAAAATGTTCTTTATCACATTGTTTACCTGTCTAATAAAGATTTGATTAATTTATTATGTCTCAGGTGTGATTCACTACAATAGGGTTCCAAAGCACACTGGATTCCAGTTAATTGAAATACCACAACACTGGATATTGTTCAGATAAGTTACATTTAAGAACTTACACACAAAACAACACTGGAGATGACTGACGTGTGTATTTTCCGCGCATGCGTACTAGATCGCGGAAACGTTAAACGTTGGCATTTTTGTGTGTGGACACAGATAAGGTTAGGTGTGAATAACCCTGGATAACCTTATCCGGCTTAGTGTAAACAGGGCCTAAGTCTGGATGCATGCAGTTCCCTGTGAACAGCTTGTCAGGTGTTCAACATAAACCACTAGTTTGAACTCGCAGAGGAGCACCGTCACTAATGTGTGGCCACTCATCAGCATAACAAAGGCTCACATGGTTAATTATTTAAGATGACTTATTTGATCAATACAGGGGAGCTGTCTCCGACTGCAGGGACAATCTGAGACACTGGCTTCTATACAGGCCTTCATTATTTATGAGAACCACAGAGGCAAGAGGTAGGGAGGAAGAATGGGCGGAATGAGAGTGAGCAATAGCTAACGAGCGACAACAAAGGAAGTGGGGTCGTGTTACACGTGTGTTAAAAGTTTTCTCTTTTAGGTGCTAATGAATATTTCACAGGGTTTGAAACTTAGATGGGGTGTTTCTTTCTGTATGAGAGCAGGGGTGGGTAGACAGTGCTGCAGAAGAAATGTATAGTATGTCTTACAATATCAACACAATGTCACTATTTCACAATCCGATGGGGGATTCATATGGATATTAAAGTCCCCCATTATAATTATATAATCGGCGTGCGTCACTAGAACAGCAACGGACTCTGAGAATTCACTGATAAAGTCCGAATAGGGTCCTGAGGGGCGGTAGATAACAGCCAGGTATAGAGGCAGCGGTGTGACGGACCTCATAATAAGCACCTCAAACGATTTATATTTATTATTTAGGTCAGGACTAAGGTTAAAGTTTTTGTTGTATTTTAGTGCGACCCCCCCACCAGTCCACCACCTCTTTTAAGGGGACGGGCAATATGCACATTCGTATAGTTAGGAGGAGATGCCTCATTAAGCGCAAAAAAAGTCGTCTGGTTTAAGCCAGGTTTCGCTGAGACCGTTGACGTTAAGATTGTTGTCTCTAATGACCTCATTAACTAATAACGTTTTGGGAGACAATGATCTTATGTTTAAAAAGCCCATATTATAGGTAGTGGGCTGTTTTAAGGAGTTTTCGATCAAATTATCCGTAGTAGCAATTATAATAATGTTGCGTTTATTATGCGTAGTGCACTTAAAATAATTACAACCATATCTAGGATTTGACATGACGGGAATTTTCAGATTGTTTGCTTGGTCCTGCGATAAACGGAACGCACCATAATTTGCCACCTCAGTAGAACGCATGTCCAACTCTGACACAGTCATAGCAGAAAAAACATTATGTGAGTTGTGTATTGTTCTAACTGACTCCTCACCCAGATATATGTGGGGATTAGCCTTTAGCTTTGTTGTTAGCCTCGCTCGGCATCCTCGCTTCTGCTTCCAATCACACCGCTTACGTGTCTTCCTTTGACGGTCCCCGCTGGTACTATGATCCGCTGCGTCAAAGGCCGCTGGATGTAGCCGGCGAAGTTTTCCCATGCTAGCGAGGTGGTCCAACGTACACGCATATTTCAGACCAAAATGACCTGATCTATCCACATCCAGAATTGTCTGGCGGTCGTATGTGACCACGGAGTGTCCACGCTGTAAGCCAGCCATGAAATTTGCAGAATTGTCTGGTATTTTTGCCAAATTTTCTATTTTTACCAAGAGCGTCTGCAAGCCGCAGGCTGTACGGGCGCCGCTATCTTGACATTAATAGCGGACATGGATCTCTTACTCCAATGTTTGAAGGACCCACAACATCCAGATGACTGATGTCATCTGAGCGGACCGGGGGAGAATTCTCACAAGACCAGTCATATATTAAAATATGCTTGGGGAGCATTATTGACTATGAGAGTAGTTTTTATTATTAAATTAAAATTTTCTCATGCAGAGCAAACAGGCTGGTGCTTGAACATTGGTTATTACTAACTATTTCACTAAATATTATTGTTTGATACTAAATACTGGTTTCATGTGTATATATTATATCTGCTAATGTAGTTCTGTTGTAGAAGAAAGAAAAAAAAGAAAGGCTAATACCGATATACAAACCCCGTTTCCATATGAGTTGGGAAATTGTGTTAGATGTAAATATAAACGGAATACAATGATTTGCAAATCATTTTCAACCCATATTCAGTTGAATATGCTACAAAGACAACATATTTGATGTTCAAATTGATAAACTTTTTTTTTTTTTTTGCAAATAATTATTAACTTTAGAATTTGATGCCAGAACACGTGACAAAGAAGTTGGGAAAGGTGGCAATAAATACGGATAAAGTTGAGGCATTCTCATCAAACACTTATTTGGAACTTCCTCAGGTGTGCAGGCTAATTGGGAACAGGTGGGTGCCATGATTGGGAATAAAAGCAGCTTCCATGAAATGCCAAGTAATTCACAAACAAGGATGGTGCGAGGGTCACCAATTTGTAAGCAAATTGTCGAACAGTTTTAGAACAACATTTCTCAATGAGTTATTGCAAGGAATTTAGGGATTTTACCCTCTGCAGTCCTTAAAATCATCAAAAAGTCCAGAGAATCTGGAGAAATCACTGCACGTAAGCGATGATATTACGGACCTTTGACCCCTCAGGCGGTACTGCATCAAAAACCGACATCAGTGTGTAAAGGATATCACCACATGGGCTCAGGAACACTTCATAAAACCACTGTCAGTAACTACAGTTGGTCGCTACATCTGTAAGTGCAAGGTAAAACTCTACTATGTAAAGCGAAAACCATTTATCAACAACACCAAGGAACGGCGCTGGCTTTGCTGGGCCCGAGCTCATCTCAAATGGACTGATGCAAAGTGGAAAGGTTTTCCGTGGTTTGACAAGTCCACATTTCAAATTATATTTGGAAACTGTGGACGTGGTGTCCTCCGGAACAAAGAGGAAAATAACCATCCGGATTGTTATAGGCGTAAAGTTCAAAAGCCAGCATCTGTGATGGTATGGGGGTGCATTAGTGCCCAAGGCATGGGTAACTTACACATCTGTGAAGGCAACATTATTGCTGAAAGGTACATAAAGGTTTTGGAACAACATATGCTGCCATCTAAGCGCCGTCTTTTTCATGGACTTCCCTGCTTATTTCAGCAAGACAATGCAAAGCCACATGTTACAACAATGTGGTTTCGTAGTAAAAAAGTGCGGGTACTTTCCTGGCCCGCCTGCAGTCCAGACCTTTCTCCCATGGAAAATGTGTGGCGCATTATGAAGCATGAAATACAACAGCGGACACCTCGGACTGTCGAAGCTCTACATAAAACAAGAATGGGAAAGAAGTCCACTTTCAAAGCTTCAACAATTAGTTTCCTCAGTTCCCAAATGTTTATTGAGTGTTGTTAAAAGAAAAGTTGATGTAACATAGTGGTGAACATGCCCTTTCCCAACTACTTTGGCACATGTTACAGCCATTAAATTCTAAGGTAATTATTATTTGCAAAAAAATATATAAAGTTTATGAGTTTGAACATCAAATACCTTATCTTTGTAGCATATTCAATTGAATATGGGTTGAAAAGGATTTGCAAATCATGGTATTTTCTTTATTTTTACATCCAACACAATTTCCCAACTCGGATTGAAAAAGGGGTTTGTACGTTAAAATGGTAAATATCAACACCAATTATCAGTTACTGGTTGATCTCTACTGTAGACTTAATTTGTAGGTCCATAAATATGAAACAAGTACCAATGTTTTTGTTTTCATCACATATATGTTCCTAATACTCACTTAAAATGTACGTTCTCTGAATTGACTGCTTGGAATGTGAGCATGTAGTATGCCATTGTTGGTGTGTGGTGCTTGATTGCGTGCTATGTGTTATGGATTAGCCCCAGGTACGTGTTTGCGCTTTTGCACAGCAAGGGTCATATCTAAAAATAAACCGTAATCCCATTGGGATGTGTGTGCCGTGCCGTCTTCCATCGTGTTTGCTTTCCAGCCAGGCTAGAAGTGGTGGAGGATTTCCAGCTATGTGAGCAGTTTGTTGAATTGCTCCACTCTAACCCAATACACATGGTCCATTTAAGTCATTCACAATAAACAACAAGTATTTTAAGTTAAATGTAGTTTAAGTACATTTACAATGATACTTCACAACTAAGCACCGGTTATCCAACTTCAATCTTATAATACTGAATATACTCTCACATTATTATTTTTTTAATTCATACAAAGACTTGCACCACTGTAATTAATTAAAATATCTGTGTGTGGGGGGTGGGGTGGTGGACTGGGCACACATGTGGGCTTGACTCATTTGAGGATTAATCTATTTCCTGGACACCTGTTGTGTCTGCTGGAGGTCAGCGATCGGCGCTGAAAAAGTGGTGAAAGTGCTGAAATGAAAGAAAAAAAAAAAAAGACTGACTAAAGCCATGTCTACACTAAATCGTTTAAGCCTTTAAACCAGGGGGTGTCCAAAGTGCGGCCCGCAGCTAATTGTTTGCCGGCCCGCCACACATTCTGCAAAAATTGCAAAATTGATAGTAATGCAAAAATGAACAAAAAAACATTTCAAAAAATTTGAATAAGGTGAAATCTAATGAGAAAAAGTGGCAATGTTGACACAAAGCTGCCATGCAGGCAGTTGTTTTTTTTCTTTTGTCTTTATTTTCTTTTTTTTCCATTGCTCAAAAAAAAAAAAAAGGACTAAAAAATCTATGGTATAATGAATTATTACTTAAAAAATATCACTTTAAAACGTTTATGTGGAAAAATTATTGCATATGTTGTGTGGTTGCCGTATAAAAACATCAACATTTTGACCACAGAGCATAAAACAAACAAAATAATAGTTCAAACTTAAAATTGGCAGATATATCGGAAGTTGATCTTGAAATTTAAGTGATATAAGTTAAAAAAAATAATGAGAAAAATGCATCACTTTACGAGTGGGGAACCTTTTGGATCTCAAATATATTTAGTAGGATTTTATTTAACTTTTCACTGTGATTACTCAAAAAATTTAAATAATTAAAATCAATGGTGTCCTACATTATTGATCTTTGAGGGCTTTAATTGCAAAATAAAGGAACTCTCCTGAAGGAATCAATAAAGTACTATCTATCTATCTATCTATCTATCTATCTATCTATCTATCTATCTATCTATCTATCTATCTATCTGTCTATCTGTCTATCTATCTATCTATCTATCTATCTATCTATCTATCTATCTATCTACCCATCTATCTATCTATCTATCTATCTAAATACTGCCTATTTCAATTTTACTATAAAAAACAACGTTGTCTATTTGTTTTACTTTATATCAACCTCAAGTTGAGATTTATGGTAAGCATTAAATAAATAAATAAATAATAATTTGACTTATTTTTAACATTTTAGTGACTGAGACCCTCTATGCTCCCCAGGAGCCATAAGGATTAAAAAAAAAATCCTTGTATTTTGTTATGGTTTGAAAATGAAAAATATCTAAATGGCCCCTGCATGCTTAAATTTTATCGTGTGCGGCCCTCTGTGGATAAAGTTTGGACACCCCTGCTTTAAACGGATAAATATTTAGCTTAATTCCCGTTTCAGCCACACTAAACTATCGTTTAAGGTCCCCCTCCTCGGACAATTTTTTATACGGGTAAGTGCGCCATGTATTTCTTGAATCTCCTGCTCTTAGCTTTGTATGGACTCATTGATCGTTTACAAACTAAGTTTGAAGAAGAAGTGAAAAGACCGCGCCCCACACAGGAAGTGACGTCAGAAAGAATACGGCCCACACAGGATTGATTGATTGATTGATACTTTTATTAGTAGATTGCACAGTTCAGTACATATTCCGTACAATTGACCACTAAATGGTAACACCCCAATAAGTTTTTCAACTTGTTTAAGTCGGGGTTCACGTTCATCAATTCAGGAAGTGACGCCAGAAAGACCGCGCCCCACACAGGAAGTGACGTCACAAAAAATACGGCCCACACAGGATTGATTGATTGATTGAAACTTTTATTAGTAGATTGCACAGTTCAGTATGTATTCCGTACAATTGACCACTAAATGGTAACACCCGAATAAGTTTTTCAACTTTTTAAGTCGGGGTCCACGTTCATCAATTCAGGAAGTGACGCCAGAAACACCGCGCCCCACACAGGAAGTGACGTCAGAAAGAAAACGGCCCACACAGGAAGTGACGTCAGAAAGAACACGGCCCACACAGGAAGTGACGTCAGAAAGAATACGGCCACACAGGAAGTGACGTCAGAAAGAACACGGCCCACCTAGGAAGTGACGTCAGAAAGAACACGTCACAGCCAGCTTCATAATAATGGGGTTCGTAACTTGGAGCTAACCACTGGAAATATAAAGGCGAGTCCATACTTGCCTACCCTCCCGGATTTTCCAAGAGACTCCCGAAATTCAGCGCCTCTCCCGAAAACCTCCCGGGACAAATTTTCTCCCGAAAATCTCCCGAAATTCAGGCGGAGCTTGAGGCCACGCCCCCTCCAGCTCCATGCTGAGTGACGTGTCGACAGCCTGTTTTCACGTCCGCTTTCCCACATTATAAACAGCGTGCCTGCTCAATGACATTATAACTGTAGAATGATCGAGGGCAAGTTCTTGGTTTCTTATGTGGGTTTATTGTTGACAGTTTCATTAACGTCCTCCCAGCGTGGTAACAACACACAACAACAGCAGTCACGTTTTCGTCTACTGTAAAGCAGTTCGTCTGCCGTAAACATAAATGTTTGACACTCTTAAACAGGACAATACTGCCATCTACTGTACAGGCATATGTGACAATAACATCTACAGCTTTTAGATAGTGCAGTGCACAACTGCGCACACAACAAGGAGACGAAGCAGAAGAACGAGGAAGATACAGCCATGGCGACGCCGACGACGAGTAAGATGAAGAAATACGCTTGTAAGTTCCAAGCCGCAGCTGCGATTGGACCTGGATAGCCTCCGGGAAGAAGTAGTGGACTACCAAATGCTTGGCAGTGAAGATCTTCCTCATGAATCAAAGATTGACCGGTTTTGGGCCATGCTAGGAAGAGATGGAAGATTCCAGACTCTAGTGCATTTGATTAAAGCACTTTTGTGTGTACCACACACCAATGCATCATCAGAAAGGGTATTCAGCATCGTTAGAAAAATAGTGACAGAGAATAGAACAATGCTGGACAATTCAACCCTTAACTCAACAATGAGTAGATGAGTGTTATGTGTGTGTTTATATGTGTAAATAAATGAACACTGAAATTCAAGTATTTATCTTATATATATATATATATATATATATATATATATATATATATATATATATATGACTTGGTGAATTCTAGCTGTAAATATACTCCTCCCCTCTTAATTACGCCCCCGACCACACCCCACCCACCCCACCTCCCGAAATTGGAGGTCTCAATGTTGGCAAGTATGGGCCAATCATCCATACATGCCCATGTTTCTCCTTCTTATACATGTAGAGACATTTGTGGAAATCACACATGAATACCTTAAGAGAAAGCGATTGCAGCTATTTGGGATACAACACTTCTCAGATGGTAAGATAACTTTCCAATGTCCAGGTCAGCTGTGATTCAACTTAGCGAAACATTTTGTCCATTTGTCGAAGGCGAGTCAACGAGAATACAAAGAGAGTCAACGAGAATACGGGCTCCCGCGGATGTGATAAGAAAAGGTAGCGTGTGCTTTGTATTACCTGGCCGTCGAGGGAATTCTAACTACGGAAAACGGCGAATACTTTTGGACTGGCAAAGCAGACTGCATCAGTTATTGTCCGCTGGACTTAATGTCGGGAGCGGCGTGTCGCGGTTGGTAGAGTGGCCGTGCCAGCAACTTGAGGGTTCCTGGTTCAATCCCCACCTTCTACCAACCTTGTCACGTCCGTTGTCTGCTTGAGCAAAACACTTCACCCAAATACTTCACCCTTGCTCCTAATGGGTCGAGGTTAGGGCTTTGCATGGCAGCTGCCGCCATCAGTGTGTGAATGTGTGTATGAACGGGTGCATGTGGAAATAGTGTCAAAGCACTTTGAATACCTTGAAGGTAGAAAAGGGCTATACAAGTATAACCCATTTAACGTCTAAGTCCACAGTGTATAAAGTCACCAAAAACGAATGTACAATGAAGGTGAAGGCCAAAGAGTGAAGAGTGTCCTGACCAGATATCAAGATCCCTAATTTGATTGATGTAAAATGTTCTTTATCACATTGTTTACGTGTCTAATAAAGACGTGATTAATTTATGATGTCTCAGGTGTTATTCACTACAATAGGGCCCCACAGCACACTGGATTCCAGTTAAGTGAAATACCACAACACTGGATATTATTCAGATAAGTTAAATTTAAGAACTTGCACACAAAGCAACCCTGGAGGTGACTATGACGTGTGCATTTTTCGCGCATGTGTACTAGGTTGCGTTGCGCCGGCGGACGGAGGGGGGCGGGGGTCTTAAACGGTAGCATTGTTGTGTGTGGACACGGATGTGTGATTTACCCTGGATAACCTTATCCGGCTTTGTGAACACGGGGCCTAAGTAGCAGTTGTCAATACAGTCGTTTTCAGTGGTGTGGCCCACGAAACGCCACAACTTTATTAGGGAATCAGGCCCGCGATGTAACTCCAGCTTAATTTTACACATCTGACAGTCTGTTAATTCGCTCAAATTAGAAGCATGCGCAGTACAACATTTTACTTACATGACACCAATCCAAACAACCGTTCTCACTCATACTGCAAATTAACTCAATCAATCAATGTTTATTTATATAGCCCTAAATCACAAGTGCCTCAAAGGGCTGCACAAACCACAACGACATCCTCGGTAGGGCCCACATAAGGGCAAGGAAAAACTCACCCCAGTGGGACGTCGACCATGATGACTATGAGAAACTTTGGAGAACCGAAAGCAATGGATGTCGAGCGGATCTAACATGATATTGTGAAAGTCCAATCCATAGTGGATCTAACGTAACCGTGGGAATCAAGTCCAAAGTGGATCCAACATGGCAGCGAAAGTCCCATCCAAAGTGGAGCCAGCAGGAAACCATCCCAAGCGGAGGTGGATCAGCAGCGCAGAGATGTCCCCAACCGATACACAGGCGAACGGTCCATCTTGGGTCCCGACTCTGGACGAGCGGTCCATTCTGGGTCCAGATTTTGGACAGCCAGTACTTCATCCATGGCCACCGGCAAACGGCAGATTAACCGGTCTAAAAAGGGGGGTCTATTTAAAGGCTACAGTATACAAATAAGTTTTAAGATGATACTTAATTGCTTCTACTAAGGTAGCATCTCGAACTGTTACCGGGAGGGCATTCCAGAGTACTGGAGCCCGAACGGGAAAAAGCTCTATAGCCCGCAGACTTTTTTGGGGCTCTGGGAATCACTAATAAGCCGGAGTCCTTTGAACGCAGATTTCTTGCCGGGACATATGGTACAATACAATCGGCAAGATAGATAATAAAAAAATAATGTCAACACACATGGTCACACAAAGACCCACTCATTGTCGGTGCGCCTTAAAATCCGCTGGCCCTATGGTCTGAAAAAATAAGAACCACCATTATATGTTAGGTAGACCACAAAGAAGTGCTTTAAATGGAGTAACAAAAATCATAATATGACCACTTTAATGCACCTTTTGTATGAAAATAGACCTGAATAGACCATCTTACCATCACTGCGTCTTATAATGCGGTCCGCCCTTTGGTTTTGAAAAATATGGTACAACTATTCATGCTTTTGAAAAAAATTGTCAGCAAATAGATTAAACAACAGTACTCATTACAATAAAATGAGTTAATGTCGCATCACTAACCAACTAGAAAATGTCCTTTGAAAGTAGTTTGGAATTTGACAACTATCTGTATATCAGTGTTGTACACTAAGCGTTGTACATTCCTGCAGTGTCTCTTGTCCTTTCTTGCAAGACTTGTTGCTTTTCTCACTATTACCTGACTTAATCCATCAAACGTATATATCTTTGAGACCCTTACTGTATATTGATTTTCACGCTACTTTACTTTGTCATAAGGTCCTTCAAAAACGGAATCTATCTTCGAGACGGATAGCGTTATTAAACAGTTGAGTAGATCATGTCTCTGTTATGCTGCTTCTTGCGAACATCTTTATACAGTTGGAGAATGGAATTCCCTTGTAAATGATGCCCCATTTGTGAGTAACATGTATTTGTGGGATGAGCAGCACAATTGAGAATGTGTATTGTGCCCGTTTTTAAATGGGCCAAATCCTCAATGCCTATGCCAAACAGCTTATTCTGCTGTTGCCACTGGGTCTTGTTTGGTGTTCCTTGGTGAACTGGTGGATGGAAGTCTTAATTGAAAGGGGAAAAAAAACAGAGAATCCCCAGGGGTACACAATTTACAATATTGTCACGCCTGTAAGATTATGTTTTGGTTTTTGCCAATGTTTGGTCAGGTTATGTTGAGTTTTTTGGACATTTAGTTCTGTTTGGCACTTCCTGGTTTGTTTTCGTCTCCATGACAACTCATTAGTTTTTCACCTGTCATGTCACGCCCCTGTCCCCAGTTTTCACACCTGCTTGTAATTATCGTTGGTATTGTTACGTCTGTTCGGCATTGTGATGCCGGGTTCGATTCCCTCGAGGATGCGTCAAGTGAACACAGCAAAGGTAAGAATATAAACAATTTATTTAACGAAAACGATCTATGAAACAAAACACTGGTGCTAATAAAAAGGCAAACCAAAGACGCTAGCAAAAAAGCTAGGACATACAGCAATGAGAACTAAACTGGCACGTAGGCACATAAAAGAGCAAAACAAAACATACAGCATGAGAGCTGGAATGAGAAAAGGGTTTAGCGTGAAAAGCTAGCGAGAATATACATACGATGACAGAGTGCAGGCGTAACTTGTTGCGTGAAAGCAAATTATGAACCCAGGCTGAACAAACAAAAGAGGACGGCTTATAAAGTGACGGTGATTATCTGTAGCAGGTGTGCGGGGCAAGAGCAGCAGGTGAACTGATGAGTGACCATGGTGACAAAGCAAACAGGAAATAAGGAGTCGGAGAAATATACAAAATAGAAAAATAAATAGTGTAGATCTGAGCAGCAGATCCTAACAGGTATTATTTAAACCGGTAGTTGCCAAGTGTTCAGTCTGGCATCTTCACACACCTTACCCATGCTGTTCCTACCTTCATGCCCTCGTCCACAGTTCCTTGTCATGTCAGTTTTTGTTTATAGTTCATAGTCAATTGCCTTTGTGCTAAGTCTTTTGTTTATGTCCATTATTCATGCCATCGAGCAAGTGGTTTTGTTTCCCGTTTGTGTTTCATAGCCTAGATTATTATCCGCCATTGAGCGCGTCCTTGTTTTCTCTGTTTTGTATTATTGTCACGATCCGCTATGCGGATCGTTTATTGTTTTGCCGTTAATATGTGTTTGTTCATGTTTAGTTCTGGACTCTGCCGATTCGTTGTGTTTGAGCACTTCCCCGTTTAGTCACCATGGCAACGTAGTGTGCTCCTCCTCTTGGGCTCCTGTCACACACCTGTTTTTGATTATTATTTGTGTATTCAAGCCCACCTGATTCCTCAGTTCGTCCTCGGCTCATTGTTTGCTTTTTGCAACACGACACGTATGAATTCTCTGCTTATCCCTGCTTTTGTTGTGCTAAGTTCCGTCTTAGCTTCGCGTGCGTTCGGCACGACACCTTTTGGACTTTCTGTATCATGCTAAGTTTAGCTATAGCTTCCCGTGCGTAGGCACACGCTTTATTTTCCATTTTGTACCAGTGTTCTTTTGTTTAATTATATTAAAATCAGTTTCTTACCTGCACTCCTGCTGACTGGTCGTTGTGCATCCACAAAGTGGCAACTCCGTGCAACAAGTGCGCCGCGTACACGTGACAATTATAGTGTATAAATAAATGTAAAGATTTACTCACATTTAAGTCTCGCTCGTGCTAACTTCCCGCTGCGTCGGGGAAACAACCTCAATCCAAGCCCAAGCTTGACAAATATATTATCTGTGTAAGAAACATATGTTTGCATGCCAGTCACACACTACTATGGGAAGGACACCCAGCTAACATAGTTGTGCTGCTCACTCTACACCAGGGGTAGAGAACCTGTGGCTCTCGAGCCAGATGTGGCTCTTTTGATGACTGCATCTTGCTCTCAGATAAATCTTAGCTGACATTGCTTAACACGATAAGTAATGAATAATTCCGCCGGTAATCAAAGTGGTTAAAAATAACATTCAAAATATAAAACATTCTCATGGATTTTAATCCATCCATCCATTTTCTACAGCACCTGTTCAAGAAGTCGCATTAAGGGTAAGAAGTATTTTATTTATTATTGGTTAGCTTTAGAATAACAATGTTATTAAAAATAACACAAGACTTATTATACTCTAAAAAGGTTGGTCTTACTTAAAAATGCACGCAAAATATTATATGGCTCTCACTGAAATACATGTTTACAATATTTGGCTTTCATGGCTGTCTCAGCCAAAAAGGTTCCCGACCCCTGCTCTACATGGCCAGCACGCTCTAGCGCATCCAACAATTGTTCTCCAAATATGAAACTGCCACTGGTCGCAGAATCTCACCTCTTTATCACTCCCTTTTTGCATCACACATAACACTGCTCCCCCCCAAAATGGTACTTTTGCAGTGAAGCAATCACTCTGCCTTCCGTTTTCTGCATTTATCCAGGTTGTGCAATCCATTTTTTTTATTCATACAAAGGCTTGCACCCCATCTAGCGACGGTAACTAAAATATATGTGTGTGTCTGTGTGTGTTCAAAGCATGCACAGCGCAACATTTACCTATATGACCACACATACAATGTCAACACACATGGTCACACTTAACACTACCTGCTCACTGAATTTTATGGATAAAAAGCTACATTCACAATTTAAAATTACACCAATTCGAATCCACTACAATGCATTATGGGGTAAAGGCAAAACACTCCACGCTTATCCATGTTTGGCGCAATTTGGCTGCTTGACATTTTTGATTAATTACAATTAATTACGACGGTCCTAACAGGAGTCAAACTTTCAATTGACTCCAATTATATTAATTGTTAAAGATATACCCATTATATTACATACATATTTCATATATATATATATATAAATATTTACATATATACACAAATATATATATATATATATATGTATATATGTATATGTACATAGTTACATATATGTAAGTAAATACATATATTTACATATATAGACAAATATATATGTATATGCTTATATAATATATAAGCATACACATACATACATATATATATATATGTATATATATATATATATATATATATATATATATATATATATATATATACATATATATACATATATATATATATATATATTAGGGCTGTCAAGTAATTATTTTTTTAATCGTATTAATCACACTCTAAACTTTTGATTAATCATGATAAAAACTGAAAGCTGAAAACAAAGTTTCGTTGTACTTGTGCAATGACAATAAAGACCTATCCTAACCTATCCTATAAATCACCGGTTGTTAGTTGCTGAAGATAAAACCCCATATTTGGCTATGAATGTCATACAAGGATGCTTTTTTGAATGTTCTGTAAATTAGACCATATTGGATCTGTGTGCACAGATTGCATGTATCAATTTTCTCAAGGATTCATTCGGAATTATAAATTCTCCCACAAGTGAACAGACTTTTACTGGGTTAAGGCAGCGGATAAACGCTGGATCAAAACATGAGCTTGACTCGCTGATCAGGTTACAGCTGAAGTGTTTCCTTTGGCATGCAGCTCAATCAAAGCCATTAATGGATTAACAAGCTCCATGTAAATGTTGCCCCGGTGGCTCGTTCTCGCTCGTGCTCTCATTGTTAACTATGAACTTCACATCGGAACTAAAAACCGATGGGATGTGTTTGCCCTGTGAATCGGTTGCTATTAGCAACAAATAATAGCCCACTTTGTGGAGAATGTCAGTTTCTCTAAGTATACGTGACATACGGTACATGGACGGGGGAGTCGAGCGAGATGGAGGAGCTTTATGATACTTTATAATGTATATATATATATATATATATATATATGGGCTTCACGGTGGAAGAGGGGTTAGTGCGTCTGCCCCACAATACAAAGGTCCTGAGTAGTCAGGGTTCAATCCCAGGTTCGGGATCTTTCTGTGTGGAGTTTGCATGTTCTCCCCGTGACTGCGTGGGTTCTTTCTTGGTACTCCGACTTCCTCCCACTTCCAAAGACATGCACCTGGGGATAGGTTGATTGGAAACACAAAATTGGCCCTAGTGTGTGAATGTGAGTGTGAATGTTGTCAGTCTATCTTTTTTGGCCCTGCGATGAGGTGGCGAATTGTCCAGGGTGTACGCCGCCTTCCGCCCGATTGTAGCTGAGATAGGCACCAGCGCCCCCTGCGACCCCAAAGGGGAATGAGCGGTAGAAAATGGATGGCATATATATATATATATATATAAAACAAAAGATAAATGATGATACTTTCAGAGAGGGTAGAGCATGGTTTTATTTGCAATGTAGGAAGGCCTCCAGAAAGACTGGGAAAAACGGTTATAAAACTGACTTTGGAGCAAAATTTAAGCACTTGTTTGAAAGTGTTTTAAATCTACATTAAAAATCATTAAGCTCCCCTTTACTTATTCAAAGTAAACAAACATAAACGTGAAATACATCCTCTAACTCTGTTCACAACTATTAGACTTCAATAAATACTGAACATTTTGAAGTGCATTTTATTGCCATTTGGATAAACTGAGTCGGGTAGTTAGTTTTTGTTGTGGCTATCATTTGAAACCGAAATATTTAATACATTGTATATATGTTTTTTTTGCAAACTATGTTTTCTCCATAATTTTTGTTGTTTCGCGGTGCTTCTCAGTAGCGACTAGCGAGGCTCTGTTTGTATATGTGGTGTGTAAGATAATGTTTCCCCCTTCTCTTGTGGATGGATTCAGTCCGTCCGTTTACTTTTGCTGTTGCACAAACATGCTCAGGTGGTGAGAGGGATGTACCGAGTGAACCCTCATGCACCTTGATTGGAAGCGAGGGACAAAGGAATCAAACACACACGATTGGATTGCAACGGCAATTTATCGATGCTCGCAGAGTTATTGAGTTGATTTTCATTTATCGTTGGATTTATTGATCGGCCCAGGCCTAGCCCACATGCCAAGGAACACATATTTTTGCTGTTTTACCTTAACTTGTTTGCCATTTCATGTGAAGGAGAAGTAAAGGAGAGAAGGATCAGGATGCAGCTCATCACCGTGCCTGCTGTCTCCTGCCTTGTCTCTTTCCAAGGTCTCTGGCACCCCACCGGGGAAGATGAGAGGCTTGATTACAGTCAAATTAGCAAATGAGCAGGTTAATTACAGAGCCAAATTCCTGTAGAAGTGTCATTTCTATGAAAGATGCTCTCAGTTTAAAAAAGGAGAGATGAGGTGGAGGAGCCATTTTTTTTTTTTTTTTTACCTTTCATTTACAAGTAAACCACCCTTCTTTACTCAGAAATGTTTTGTTGAGGTTAAGGGGAAATTGTGACATCAATGAGCTGTTATATTTCCCGAAGGGGGCACCCGCCTCATCCCCCCACACCTCCTGCATTTTCCCACTCCCCCACTAAGGAGGGTGCATCAATCCCCTCATCCCAGCTTTCGACCCACTCTCTTGCTCACTGCCTTTCATCCTTTACTTCAGACAGGCTTTTTAAAGGCTTCAGAGTTTTTATGTACAAAATGTAAAGGAATAACTTGAGGGGTTTTTTTTTTTTTTTTTTTTTTGGATTTGTAGGGATGTTCTATTCCCCCCAACCCCTCAACAAGTGGTGTATTTTCACTGAAGGAAAGGCACAAGTAATTAGGCAGCTTTTGTCTGACCTTGTTTAGAGGCGGCCGCTGTTGTTCATGTCAAAGCCTCCAAACGAGTGTTCAGAAGCTGCATGACTTAGTATAGTGGTTCTTAAATGGGGGTCCTTGTACCCCTGGGGGTACTTGAAGGTATGCCAAGGGGTACGTGAGATTTTTTTTTAAATATTCTAAACATAGCAACAATTCAAAAATCCTTTATAAATATATTTATTGAATAATATTACAACAAAATATGAATGTAAGTTCAGAAACCGTGAAAAAAAAATACAACAATGCAATATTCAGTGTCGACAGCTAGATTTTTTGTGCACATGTTCCATAAATATTGATGTTAAAGATTTATTTTTGTGTGAAGAAATGTTTGGAATTAAGTTCATGAATCGAGATGGATCTCTATTACAATCCCCAAAGAGGGCACTTTAAGTTGATGATTACTTCTATGTGTAGAAATCTTTATTTATAATTGAATCACTTGTTTATTTTTCAACAAAATTGTAGTTATTTTTATATCTTTTTTTTCCAAATAGATCAAGAAAGACCACCACAAATGAGCAATATTTTTCCCTGTTATACAATTTAATAAATCAGAAACTGATGACATAGTGCTGTATTTTACTTCATCTCTTTTTTTCCAACCAAAAATGCTTTGCTCTGATTAGGGGGTACTTGAATTAAAACAAATGTTCACAGGGGGTACATCACTGAAAAAACGTTGGGAACCACACTTAGTAGACTGGCTTCTCTGCTTTGCATTGACTTACTGTATGTGCTTGTAGGGATGGGCAAAGTGGCCTAAAATGTATTTTGTGATGCTTCCTGTGATATACAGCCATGGTCAAAAGTTTAAATACACTTGTAAAGAACATAATGTCATGGTTGTCTGGAGTTTCCAATCATTTCTACAACTCTTATTTTTTTGAGATAGAGTGATTGGAGCACATACTTTTTTGTCACTAAAACATTCATGACGTTTGGTTCTTTTTATGAATGCGTTATGGGTCTGCTGAAAATGTGACCAAATATGATGGGTCAAAAGTATACATACAGCAATGTTAATATTTGGTTACATGTCTCTTGGCAAGTTCCACTGCAATAAGGCTTTTTTGGTAGCCATCCACAAGCTTCTGGTGGAATTGTTGACCACTCCTCCTAACAAAATTGGTGCAGTTCAGCTAGGGCTGGGCGATATGGCCTTTTTTTAATATCGCAATATTTTTAGGCCATATCACGATACACGATTGTGGGGAGGCGTGGTTTGCCGACCTGCAGCAAAGCGGGGTATGGCAGGACCGACTTTCAGATTAGCGACAGATGCGTAGATGACACACCTGAGAGTGTTTTTCTGATCACCTGTTGCTCTGTTAAAGGCTGCAGTTGGGAAGGAGAAGGAGGTTGTTGATGGTGGAGAACGAGCAAGAAACGTTAACATGGCTGAAAAAGACCCATTATTGAAAAATAAACCATGTTCACAAAGATGAACACGGCTGTCATGTCCGTCATTGTCGGTCCAGAGGACCCAGAGGAGCAAGAGCTCCACAACGATATACATCTCAATAGTTTGCCTTAACCTTCAATTAACACTTGATACATTTAATCACAGCAGTATGATGATGGAAGCCATACTCACCTTGTTTCTTTCACATAGTCGGGTTCTTGCCGTCTTTAGACTGCAGTATCTTCAGTCCGGGACTAGCTTAGCTTTGCTAGTATAACTGAAAGTGAGGCGGTGAAACAGAGAGTGGGTGCTTTGTAAGTTTAATAGGACGACTAAATATGCTAGAGAAGGAATAAAGAAACAATTTAAAGCACACAAATAGAAAGATAGGAGTGACAGCGAGCAGACCTCCAGACGTGACGTCAGTCGAGTGACTTGCCTTCAATGATCATGTAACTTGTAAAACACGCAGTTTATTTGCCGCCATAGCGGAGATAATGTGGCTTTGCACATTGCAGAAATGTTAGCTGCTTGCGAGGATGCAGCCATTCTATTTTCTATAGGAGAACATTGTTTATTTTTGAAATGCACAAATTATTGTATAAAAATAAAGCAACCGTGATTAAACATTTGCATGGAAACGGATATTGTGTACTTTAAATCTCGGTGCACTCTATAAATAATTACTGTGATGTCATTTTTTGGCTTTTTGTGTGGTGTTGTTGCGTCCAGAAGAAAGTCAAAAAGCATGACACTCTTTAACTTTTATTGCCAAACTGCAATAACACATGACCAGACACAAAAACTCTAGTAAAGAAGTTACTTTTTTTTGGTTTTGTTTAATTTCAATTTCATGATAGCGCTCTCTTGTCCCATGTCGTTTTAAGTAACAATAGCGACCTCTGCCGAGACTCGTTAAGAAGTTGGTTTATAAGGTAAATATCCAATAAAAGTAAACTGATTATTCTGAATGATGAGATGTCATCACTCTTTTCAATAAGGTAAATATCTAGTCAAGGACAGCTGTGGTTGCTCCTTCAGAACACACTGCTCCTTAGTCCCATGGAAGAACTATAAATCAAACAAGACATTGTCAGAGGGGATGCAAGCAATATCACGCGAGAATATATTCCAGCCTTAAACGAGCGGCCTTGCTCTTTGCCCACCAAAACAACAATTGTGAATGAATGAAATGCGGACTCAAAACTGTTCTGTTAATTCCCCTGATGAATAAACAAACTCAAGTTCATCCAGGCTCGGGATCTTTCTGTGTGGAGTTTGCATGTCCTCCCCGTGAATGTGTGGCTTCCCTCCGGGTACTCCGGCTTCCTCCCACTTCCAAAGACATGCACCTGGGGATAGGTTGATTGGCAACTCTAAATTGGCCCTAGTGTGTGAATGTGAGTGTGAATGTTGTCTGTCTATCTGTGTTGGCCCTGCGATGAGGGGGCGACTTGTCCAGGGTGTACACCGCCTCCCGCCCGATTGTAGCTGAGTTGGCGCCAGCGCCCCCCGCGACCCCAAAAGGAAATAAGCGGTAGGAAATGGATGGATGGATGGAAGTTCTTCGAGCGATGCAAAGTGTGAGACCTTTTTCTCCCTGTTTCAAGCAGGAGACTAACAAATCAAACACACACCGGACATACCAAGTTATCGATGCCAGCAAAGTATTCCAACTTAATTTTCATTTATTGTTCAATTGATTGATTTATTGACTATTGACCCAGGCCTAGTCACCATTAAACTTTTTCCAAGGTGGCGTTTTTATTAGCGTACTCGCTGCCTCCACTGCAGCGCACACAATTTTGCTGTTTCCTGTAAATGGTAAATGGGTTATACTTGTATAGCGCTTTTCTACAAACCCCGTTTCCATATGAGTTGGGAAATTGTGTTAGATGTAAATATAAACGGAATAAAATGATTTGAAAATCCTTTTCAACCCATATTCAATTGAATGCACTACAAAGACAAGATATTTAATGTTCAAACTCATACATTTTTTTTTTTTCAAATAATAACTAACTTAGAATTTCATGGCTGCAACACATGCCAAAGTAGTTGAGAAAGGGCATGTTCACCACTGTGTTACATCACATTTTCTTTTAACGACACTCAATAAACTTTTGGGAACTGAGGAAACTAATTGTTGAAGTTTGGAAAGTGGAATTCTTTCCCATTTTTGTTTTATGTAGAGCTTTAGTCGTTCAACGTTCCAGGGTCTCCGCTGTCGTATTTTACGCTTCATAATGCGCCACACATTTTCGATGGGAGACATGTCTGGACTGCAGGCGGGCCAGGAAAGTACCCGCACTCTTTTACTATGAAGCCACGCTGTTGTAACACGTGGTTTGGCATTGTTTTGCTGAAATAAGCAGGGCGTCCATGATAACGTTGCTTGGATGACAACATATGTTGCTCCAAAACCTGTATTGACCATTCAGCATTAATGGTACCTTCACAGATGTGTAAGTTACCCATGCCTTGGGCACTAATACACACACATACCATCACAGATGCTGGCTTTTAAACTTTGCGCCTAAAACAATCCGGATGGTTATTTTCCTCTTTGTTCCGGAGGACACCACGGCCACAGTTTCCAAATATAATTTGAAATGTGGACTCGTCAGACCACAGAACACCTTTCCCCTTTGCATCAGTCCATCTTAGATGAGCTCGGGCCCAGAGAAGCCGGCAACGTTCCTGGTTGTTGTTGATAAATGGTTTTCGCTTTACATAGTAGAGTTTTAACTTGCACTTACAGATGTAGCGACCACATTTAGTTACTGACAGTGGTTTTATGAAGTGTTCCTGAGCCCATGTGGTGATATCCTTTACACACTGATGTCGGTTTTTGATGCAGTACCGCCTGAGGGCTCAAAGGTCCGTAATATCATCGCTTACGTGCAGTGATTTCTCCCGATTCTTTGAACCTTTTGATGATTTTTACGGACCGTAGATGGTAAAATCCCTACATTCCTTCCAATAGCTCGTTGAGAAATGTTGTTCTAAAACTGTTCGACAATTTGCTTACAAACTGGTGACGTTCGCCCCATCCTTGTTTGTGAATTATTTAGCATTTCATGGAAGCTGCTTTTATACCCAATCATGGCACCCACCTGTTCTCAATTAGCCTGCACACCTGTAGGATGTTCCATATAAGTGTTTGATGAACATTCCTCAACTTTATCAGTATTTCTTGCCACCTTTCCCAACTTCTTTGTCACGTGTTGCTGGCATCAAATTCTAAAGTCAATGATTGTTTGCAAAAAAAAAAAATGTTTATCAGTTTTAACATCAAATATGTTGTCTTTGTAGCATATTCAACTGAATATGGGTTGAAAATGATTTGCAAATCATTGTATTCCGTTTGTATTTACATCTAACACAATTTCCCAAATCATATGAAAACGGGGTTTGTACCTTCAAAAGACTCAAAGCGCTTTGAAACTATTTCCACATTCACCCATTCAGACAGACATTCACAAACTGACGGCGGCAGAAAGGGTGAAGCGTCTTGCTCAAGGACACAATGGACGTGACTAGGTTGGTAGAAGGTGGGGGTCGAACCAGGAACCCTCAGGTTGCTGGCACGGCCACTCTCCCAACCATGCCACGCCGTCCCCGGCTTCTGATTGGCCTGGGGGCAAAGGACGCAGGGTTCAACAATTGTGATTGGTCAGACATGTCAACATGTCTGGTACTCCAATGCCTCTGACAGCGGAGAAAAAAAAAACACCTTACGGTTATTTATCGCACTATTTAAAACCTTGATCTTGATTGGATGTCGATTAATCGTGCATGTATATCCTTTATTTCCCGCAATGCCACGCGAGAGAAAGAGCAAACTAGAAGGATGAATTTGGTTGGGCAGCTGTGTCCGAAGTCTGGAGAAAATGGAGTGAGAAGCTGAGCAGCTTGCAGAGGACAAGTAGTGAAGAAGATTCGCTTACAAGGATGCAAAGATTATTCACATGACACATGAGGTGCCATGCCTCACACCAGTTCACTTATCAGACGCTGTCATTTGTGTGTCATCACTGAGGCAAACTACCGAAACTCTGCAAACTCCATTTCTTTTTTTTTCCGGGTAAATTTGTCTCAGATGTGATTACATGACTTAATCAAGCATGTGATTTTTTTCGTCTAAAGTCGGAATTCCGTCTTTCTTAATCTCGGGGGGGAATAAAGTAAAATGTAAACAAAATACTTTTTATTTGAGTGTTTGTATATGCAAATGTTTCGGTTTTTTTGTTAACGTTTTTGTTCTTATTTTTTACAACGAAAGACACGTTTGCTGGGATCGATCGATCACTCAGGCCTACGGCGTCATGTGGCTTTAATGTGAGCAGTTTAATGTCTTAATTGCTGACGCATGTTGTTATACTCGCTTATATTGGGGTATGTCGTTATTTATCGGAGAAAGACGTTAATGTATTGTTTTAGTGTTAGCATTTAAGCTAGCTAGTGCTGGCGAGCTTCTCCGGTCCGTCAGTTTACTTAGACAACTTTTATTGATATTAGGGGTGTGGGAAAAAATCGATTCGAATACGAATCGAATCGTTTACGTTGTGCGAGTCAGAATCGATTCTCATTTTTAAAAAATCGATTTTTGGGGGATTTTTTTTTATCAATCCAACAAACCACTACACAGCAACACCATAACAATGCAATCCAATTCCAAAACCAAACCTGACCCAGCAACACTCAGAACTGCAATAAACAGAGCAATTGAGAGGAGACACAAACACGACACAGAACAAACCAAAAGTAATGAAACAAAAATGAATATTATCAACAACAGTATCAATATTAATTATAATTCCAGCATAGCAGTGATTAAAAATCCCTCACTGACATTATCATTAGACATTTATAAAAATAATAAAAAAGAACAATAGTGTCACAATGGCTTACACTTGCATCGCATCTCATAAGCTTGACAACACACTGTGTCCAATGTTTTCACAAAGATAAAATAAGTCATATTTTTTGTTCATTTATTAGTTAAAACACATTTACATGATTGCAATCAGTTGATAAAACATTGTCCTTTACAATTATAAAAGCTTTTTTTTTTTTAAATCTACTACTCTGCTAGCATGTAAGCTGACTGGGGTAGATCCTGCTGAAATCCTATGTATTGAATGAATACAGAATAGTTTTGAATCGGAAAAATATCGTTTTTGAATTGAGAATCGAATCGAAAAAATCAATATATTATCGAATCCTGACCCCAAGAATCGATATTGAATCGAATCGTGGGACACCTAAAGATTCACAGCCCTAATTGATATATAATGGAAATTGTTCTGTGTTATCAATCACGGTTTTACAATAATTTTACGGTCTATTATTATAATTTTTATCGTTTCATCTTTAGTGAAGACTCTTGCTTTTGAAACCGTTTACTTTGAAAGTTTCACTTCCGTTTCCGTTTTTATGCGCGTTGATGTAAACTTCCCTGCCACTTTAAAATATTTCACGCAATATTGACTTCTACATTTCTGTCTTTTTAAAAGAAGTGAACTGCAGTAATGTGGTAATACTGTAAATAAACTGTAGATAATCCATCCATCTTATTCCGCTTATCCGAGGTCGGGTCGCGGGGGTAGCAGCCTAAGCAGGGAAGCCCAGACTTCCTTCTCCCCAGCCACTTCGTCTAGCTCTTCCCGGGGGATCCCGAGGCGTTCCCAGGCCAGCCGGGAGACATAGTCTTCCCAACGTGTCCTGGGTCTTCCCCGTGGCCTCCTAACGGTTGGACGTGCCCTTACACCTCCCTAGGGAGGCGTTCGGGTGGCATCCTGACCAGATGCCCGAACCACCTCATCTGTAGATAATAACACTGATCAATGTGACACCTGTGGATGTGAAATGAACACAAGATGTAAATATGAGTGACTAAATACTGTTGGGACTGAACCATATACAGTGATTCATTAGGATATTTGGGGTATGTATGTTTTATTAATGATGTTTTCATGTCTTTAAATACTCAAATATTTTCTTCAAATGGTGCTCCTCCACATCGAGAGGAGCCAAATGAGGTGGTTCGGGCGTCTGGTCAGGATGCCACCCGAACGCCTCCCTAGGGAGGTGTTTAGGGCACGTCCAACCGGTAGGAGGCCACGGGGAAGACCCAGGACACGTTGGGAAGACTATGTCTACCGGCTGGCCTGGGAACGCCTCGGGATCCCCCGGGAATAGCTAGACGAAGTGGAGAGGGAAGTCTGGGCTTCCCTGCTTAGGCTGCTGCCCCCGCGACCCGACCCCGGATAAACGGAAGAAGATGGATGGATGGATGGATGGATGGATGGTGCTGTCTTTGTTAATTTTAACATGTTAAATCGGTAAAAACCAGGAGTTTCGGGGGGCATTGCCCCTCTTGTCCCCCCCACCAGGGCACCACCCTGGACCTGGCTGGGGGCCTTCGTCCCCCAGACCCCCGGAAATCTTTTTAGTCTTTTTCATTGTGGTCAAATCACATGTCTGCTTAATGGAACTGAAGAATCAGTTTTTGCTGCTTTACGTTCGGGGTGCACCAGGTCGCGTTGGAGGCCTCTTAGGGATTTTGAACCTGGAGAGGGTCTAGTAGCTGATGGGAGTGGCAGAGCATCTATATTTCATCTGTCATTCATATTTGAGTGCAGTAGATGGGAAAGGAGTGCGAGCACATGTCCCACTCTTTACATTTACACAAGTATTCCAGTGGCAGGTTATCCATTTTAAGTCATTGCACCAGCAAACCCTGCCCCCCCCGCCCCCCATCCTCCCTCATGCTTTTCTCCATTTCCCTGCCTCTCTGTTTTTCTACACCCGCTTAGACAACTCTATTGAATTTTTTACTTCATTCCAAATGAATTGAGCCGCGGCGCTCATGTCGAATTGAGCTCAGTCAATTGCCTAAATGTAACTATGCTCAGTTATCGGTACTGCACCACATGCTATTTGTGGGAAGCCTAAGCATTATAAACAAATAAAACAGCCACATTGCCTCTAGTGTCTTGGTTGGGAATGTACTGCAGTGGTGAATGGGCAGGCAGCGTGAAATTCAATATAGGCCTGTGTGTGGAGAACACTCGACTTGAATCATCATCAATATAGGATATTAGAAGAGCCTGATTATTGCTGGCCACTTCATGCCACATCTGATACGGTATGACGATCAGAAGAAGCGCAGACCTCACACAAAGGCTTAACAATAATGCCAGGTATCCATCCATCCATCCATCATCTTCCGCTTATACGAGGTCGGGTCGCGGGGGCAACAGCCTAAGCAGGGAAACCCAGACTTCCCTCTCCCCAGCCACTTCGTTTAGCTCTTCCCGGGGGATCCCAAGGCGTTCCCAGGCCAGCCGGGAGACATAGTCTTCCCAACGTGTCCTGGGTCTTCCCCGTGGCCTCCTACCGGTCCGACGTGCCCTAAACACCTCCCTAGGGAGGCGTTCGGGTGGCATCCTGACCAAATGCCCGAACCACCTCATCTGGCTCTTCTCGATGTGAAGGAGCAGCGGCTTTACTTTGAGTCCCTCCCGGATGGCAGAGCTTCTCACCCTATCTCTAAGGGAGAGCCCCGCCACACGGCGGAGGAAACTCATTTCGGCCGCTTGTACCCGTGATCTTATCCTTTCGGTCATGACCCAAAGCTCATGACCATAGGTGAGGATGGGAACCTAGATCGACCGGTAAATTGAGAGCTTTGCCTTCCGGCTCAGCTCCTTTTTCACCACAACGGATCGGTACAACGTCCGCATTACTGAAGACGCTGCACCGATCCGCCTGTCGATCTCACGATCCACTCTTCCCTCACTCGTGAACAAGACTCCTAGGTATTTGAACTCCTCCACTTGGGGCAGGGTCTCCTCCCTAACCCGGAGATGGCATTCCACCCTTTTCCGGGCGAGAACCATGGACTCGGACTTGGAGGTGCTGATTCTCATTCCGGTCGCTTCACACTCGGCTGCGAACCGATCCAGCGAGAGCTGAAGATCCCGGTCAGATGAAGCCATCAGGACCATAATGCCAGGTAATGGATATTATAATAGTCGACCATGTGGACAAAAGGCAGACGATATTAAAAGGTGACCTACGATGATTTTAATCTACATTCAAAACATCTCCATCCATCCATTTTCTACCGCTTATTCCCTTTTGGGGTCGCGAGGGGCACTGGCGACTATCTCAGCTACAATCGGGCAGTTGGATAGGTTCCAGCCTGCCTCACTCTATGAAATCAGCATGCTTGCATGCATCATAAGACTCCTACGCTAAAACCCTTGGTTATCATAGAAACCTCTTTGTCACAAGCTATTATTATGACATTGACCCAAAGCAAGTGCTGGGCTTGAGTTTGGTGACCTCGCACCATTTGTCGCAGGGTGCCTTTTGAGGATTTTTGTTGCATTTTTCTCTCTGTCCGGGATGAACTCAATGAGGCCACAACACTGATGCTTCATGGCACGCACACAAAAGTATGAGCTTGTTGTGTTTGTGCACTTTCCTCTGGCATTCCACTGTGAGTGTTGTGTGTGCACACGCAGCTAAGTGACAAGGTTATAGGTAACATGTGTCTCCTCTGATGGATGACCTTGGGGTGTGCTGTCCAATCCATTGTGCAGATACCATCAGAGCTACACTCCTGCTGCCCCCAGTCTTACAGATAACCTCTCAAAGAGCCAAATCGACTAATTTGACCTCCCTCTGCTCCATGCCTGCAATTGATCTCATCTGGTCATTTGGTATTCAGTAAACGTATATATTGCCTGTAAAGTTGTAGTGTGTATTAATTTTACACTATTTATTTCCGTAAGAAAAATGTTCTACATTTTTGTTTTTTTGTCGACCATCCTCCAACAGCTACATAAATCCATGTCTCTATATTTTCTTATCAAATATAGTGGTACCTTGTTTTCGTTCCTGTGACGACAATACATTTTGTTAGACGATATATTTTCCGACAAATTACCGCCAATAACAATATTTTGGTCAACATTATTTTGAGACAATGTTAACAACTAATATAATGATTATACAGTATAGGGCTGCAGTGATTAATTGGAATACATCCTGTAATTGGATTACAAAAAAGCTTTGATTTATATTCTGTTGCTTTGATATGACGTTTTAAAATATATATTTTTAAATATCCATCCATCCATCCATCCATCCATTTTCTACCGCTTATTCCCTTTCGGGGTCGCGGGGGGCGCTGGCGCCTATCTCAGCTACAATCGGGCGGAAGGCGGGGTACACCCTGGACAAGTCGCCACCTCCGAACCCCATTGAGTGGCTGGAACTTTAAATATACGGATATAGTTTTTGTACTGCCTCTGCAATAGAGCGCACATAGCTGGGTGGCAGCTAACAGGGGAGATTTAAAAAAAAAAACTTTTATGAATGTACACGACAATATGCATCTATTCGGGGGAAAAAAAAAGATGAATGTTTTGGCAGGTGTGAAATTGTTGTTTTTTGAACTACTTTCCCAAAAATACACTTTAGAATAGAATGGACTTTATTGTCATTATATTTGCAGATAACGAGATTAAAGACTCCAACTTAAGATGCGGTAGTGGGAACAAATATGGGGTGAAATAACACAAGAGGTAATAAAGGAAAAAAAACTAACAATTGAAATAAACAGACTACTATCCAATAAAAATAGTAAGCAATCCTGTACAATATACAAAACACTATAGAAATACAAAATACTGTACAATATACAGAATAAGACAAGAGTTAATAGGTCTGTTTTATCCGAATACTTGACTAATCAGATAAACTAATCAATAATTAAACTAATCCTTAGCTGCAACCCTAACAATATATCCTACTGTACTATTGCTAGATTACTTTCAAATGTAAACAAGCTCGCGAGGACCAGTCTGTTTAGAGTGCAGAGACTAGGAAAACACACACATTTCTGCACTTTTTTTTTTTTCTGCCTCTATCTACCTTTTGCTGGCAATCTATCAAAACTCATTCAGAAATCCAAGCCATCCACCTGCCAACTTGAGTCCTTTCCTTCCTCCCTGATAATAGACTTCCTCCCCTACCTCCTCCCCATGATAACTGCGATCATCCATTCCTGCCTCACCTCTGGTTCGGTCCTGTCATCCTTTAAAACTGATACGTTGACCCCAATCCTAAAGAAACCTGGTTCAGAGCTCAATATCATTGAAAAAATATATGTCCTGTCTCTAACCTGCCATTTCTCTCAAAAATCCTGGAAAAAAACAGTAAGTCTACAGATTCATGTCCTTCTGTCTAGCATTCTAGCAATAACCTGTATGAACAGTTCCAGACTGGTTTTCTCGCCCTACACAGTACAGAAACAGCTCTTCTCAAAATCACAAATGACTTTACGTTGGCAGCTGACTCTGGTCTCCCATACGTCCTCATGTTCTTTGATCTGAGTGCTGCATTTGACAACATATGTCATTCCACCCTCTTTGATTCGACCCTCCTTGACCGACTCACCTCAATTGGTTTGACTGACACACCCCTAGCCTATTCCTACTCTTATCTCTCTGGCCGTACTCTGTTCATCCAGTTAAAATAATTTTTATTTAGTGAATAATGATAAATGGGTTGTGTTTGTATAGCGCGTTTCTACCTTCAAGGTACTCAAAGCGCTTTGACACTACTTCCATATTTAACCATTCACACACTGATGGAGGGAGCTGCCATGCAAGGCGCTAACCAGCACCCATCAGGAGCAAGGGTGAAGTGTCTTGCTCAGGACACAACGGACGTGACGAGGTTGGTACTAGGTGGGGACGCCACGCCGTCCCTTTGTCTCCCCTCTCTTCTTTTGTACCCCAGAGCTCTGTCCTACGTCCCACACTTTTCATCAGCTACCTTCTCGCACTTGGTCAAATTATTCCTAAATATAACGTACATTTCCACTGTTACGCAGATGACACCCAGCTCTCTGTTTCCTCCAAACGATCTTCCTTTTTTCCTCCCTCCTTCTTATGTGCCTGTTCACAGAATAAAATTATTGTTCACGAGTAAATCCTTCCAATGAAGAGTGGTAAAACACAGATAAACCTCATTGGCTCTAACCCCATACTCTCCAAGCACCCAAGTTTCACAATCAACAAACGATTCCTTGGTCTCCTCTTCCAACCATGATAAGAGTCTGGGTTTCGACCTTGACAGCACCCTGTCATTTTATACCCACATTAACAAAACCATCCGATCCGCCTATTTCCACCTCCGTAACATCCACACCGCCTCCACCCTTCACTCACTCTTAAGAGTGCTGCAATCCGAGTTGACTCTCTTGTCACTTACCGTCTGGATCATTCCAACTCTACTCTTTGGTCTCCCCCACAAACTCCTCAATTAACTTCAACTAGTCCAAAGACATGCACCTGGTGATAGGTTGATTGGCAACACTAAATTGGCCCTAGTGTGTGAATGTGAGTGTGAATGTTTACTGTCAATCTGTGTTGGCTCTGCGATGAGGTGGCGACTTGTCCAGGGTGTACCCTGCGTTCCGCCCGATTGTAGCTGAGATAGGCGTCAGCGCCCCCCGCGACCCCGAAAGGGAATAAGCGGTAGAAAATGGATGGATGGATGGATAGTCCAAAACACTGTTGCCGGTATAATCACTAGAAATCCTGTCATCAGTCACATCAGCCCCGTTCTTCACCAACTCCCCTGACTTCCCTTTAAACATTACAAGATCCTTCTCCATACACTTAAGGCTGTACACAACCTCACCCCGCCAGACCTCCCAGTCCTCCTACACACCAAAATTCCTACCCGATCTCTCAGGTCTTCCTTCTCAGCCCGCTTGCAGCCGCACTGCAAATCGCCTCTGGAATTCCCTGACCCTGACAACAGAAACATTGACTTTATTGTCATTTTTTAAACCTATTTCAAAGCCCACTTCTTTAGGCAGGCCTATGCCTGACACAAATGTCTGTTTTTAATTGTTGCTTTGCTTCAAATAAAAATTGTTATGCTGCCTTTATGTGATGTACGGGTAATCTTGAGTGCTTAGAAAGGCACTTACAAATAAATGTATTAATATTGCCATGCATGATATCAATGCAGTCATATTCATTTTTTTCAGTTTCGTTTGTCATTCAATTAATTGACTATTGTCTCCAGCCTACTGAATCGTATGAAGAATGTCACACACCTATTGGACTTTAAAGGAATGGCCTGGGGGAAACTGTGTCGGGGGTATGAAGATGCCTCTAGGGGGCCTCAGTCCTCCCGACTTTTCTTCTGCTCGTCCATCCATCAATTTTAACTGCATGTTCGACACCTAGGGTTTGGGGGGCTCGGTATGGTAGGGGCCCACCGTGACCCTGATGTCCTCCAATTTTAATCGTATCATTAGTCCCCAGCCACATACCGAGCTCCCTCACGCTGGCACACACATCAATAGGGACTGGAGGTTGGCTGTGATGGTTGACCTCTTAATTTTAAGTACACAGTAACACTCTGGGGGCCTTATACAATCCCACATCTCATGCATGGGTTAGATGGGTTCAGGGGGTGTGGCCCGCCCCCTCATTGCCTTCTCAACCGGCACAGCCTCAGGGGACTGTGGTCTAGTGGCCTGCCAATCCTGTGTAGGGACCTCGCTGAGGGCGTGCTCTGCCTGTGGGCCGAGTCTTGCGCCTGGTTGAGATCCCTGCCGTGGGCAGTGCGGTGGGTTCTATCTCTTTTGGGGAAGGAGTGGGGGACCCTCAGGTAGGAGCGGCCAGGGTATTTAATGAAATGGCTGGATGGAGTTGTTGTGTCCGGGATTGCCGCGGTTATCATTGTGGTTGTGGTGTTGTTTGGCGTACTCAGGGTTTGGTTGTACAAAGATTGAGGTCTTTTTGTATGACTGGGTTGAGTGGCCGCACGGTAGGCTTTCTTGGCGGAGAGGTCACCGGGCGTTGTTCTGGCTTAATGAGGGCCATGGTGTTTTGGTTTGTGTGCTTGGACGTGTTTTTCATCTTTTTGACGTTTTGGGGTGTTTTTTATTTTATTTGATGTATGTCAAGCCATAGTGTGGGTGCGGGCTTGACGGGGGTTGTCCGTGGGGGTGGAAACACGCGGCCAGACCTGTGGAAGATGGGTATTGGATTGGTTGGTTTTTGGTGGACGGTGGGTTCCGGAAAAGCATAGCTGCTCTGCCAGCTTCTATATGGATTTGTTTGTTTATATTCTCTATGCGTGTGTGTATGTGAGTATTTATTATTGTTATATGTGTATGTATGGGTGTGTGTTTATGTATGTATGTAGGTATGTATATGTGTGTACATATATGTATGCATGTACATGTATGTGTATGTGCATGTGTATATACATTCATCCATCCATTCATTCATTTTCTACCGCTTGTCCCTCTCGGAGTCGAGGAGGGTGCTGGAGCCTATCTCAGCTGCATTTGGGTGGAAATCAGTGTACACCCTGGACAAGTCGCCACCTCAAGTTCAACATTTGAAGCTTCGAGTCAATTTCACCTCACTCTATGGGCTTCCTTCAGCTCCAATGTTTAATCCTCTTCTTCGTGCTCACTTCTAGAAGCATTTTGCTTAAAAAAGATAAGGTTGTGAATCCTCATTTGTCCAAAAGTAGCCGTCTTTGTTGTTTTTTACCAAGTCTGCCGTGATTAGAAGATACTCAAGCATTTTGTATCCGGAAGTAGGAATAGAATTTGTTGCTAGATAGAAGTCAGAGGTGAACTGCTATGGAAATGTAATGAAAGCAATGCGCCAAATAATTAGTTCCGGCATTGATAATGACCAAAATACGCATATAGACTTGCAGTGTGTATATAAAACGTTGATGGAGGGTTTAACTGTTGTCTAGAGCAGTGGTTCTCAACCTTTTTTCAGTGATGTACCCCCTGTGAACATTTTTTTAAATTCATGTACCCCCTAATCAGAGCAAAGCATTTTTGTTTGAAAAAAAGAGATAAACAAGTAAAATACAGCACTATGTCTTCAGTTTCTGATTTATTAAATTGTATAACAGTGCAAAATATTGCTCATTTGTAGTGGTCTTTCTTGAACTATTTGGAATAAAAGATATAAAAATAACTAAAAGCTTGTTAAAAAATAAACAAGTGATTCAATTATAAAAAAAGATTTCTACACATGGAAGTAATCATCAACTTAAAGTGTCCTCTTTGGGGATTGTAATAGAGATCCATCTGGATTCATGAACTTAATTCTAAACATTTCTTCACAAAAAAAATAAATCTTTAAAATCAATATTCATGGAACATTTCCACAAAAAATTTAGCTGTCAACACTGAATATTGAATTGTTGCATTTCTTTTCACAGTTTATGAACTTGCATTCATATTTTGTTCAAGTATTATTGAATAATTATATTTATAAATGATTTTTGAATCGTTGCTATTTTTCAATAAATATATTTATAAAGGATTTTTAAATTGTTGCTATTTTTAGAATATTTAAAGAACAATTTCACGTACCCCTTGGCATACCTTCAAGTACCCCCAGGGGTAGGCCTACCCCCATTTGAGAACCACTGGTCTTGAGGGCTTTGAAGGCTACAATGGTGACACCCACTAGCTGCATCTTCCAAGCGTTTTTTAAAATCATTTTTAAAACCCTAAAAAAAGACGAGGGGTTTTTCTGTCTTATAATGATTGTGAACGATAGGCATTTAAAAAAAAAAGTGCTGTTCCCCTTTAAGTCACAAATGTGCATTTAATTCTACTGAAACTAAGGCAGTGTAGGAAGACCAAAACATACAGTTTTTCAGAGAAATGCCTAAAACCAAATACTAAAATCTGGTTGTGTGAAAACCAAGTTACCACTCTAAATGACTTCATAAATCATAATGAACATAACATATTCTGCATTTTGTTCAACCATACTCCAAAGTAGCTTTACAAAAGCTTACAGTGGCCGTCATTCCCCCATCTTACCCCTCATTTAATTTCTTCTGTGTGCCTTCCCAGCCACGTCTTCTCTAATGAAGCTAAATCTAGCATGCTAAATGGAACCAGTCAGCTATGTCATTGATGCTAGAGTGGCTGCAGCTCTCTTCTGCTGGACCCAAAGGGCACACATAGGCCTTGACATGTGCATCTGTGCCAGCTGTGGAATACAACAACTCTTGAGTTTATCCCAAAACTGCAGCACGTGTGTGTGGGCTGCATAGAACTGATAAAGCAACAGACTTGGGGCATGCACATAAAAATGCAACCGTAGCATCAGTCAAGGTCCTGTTACACTGATCAAGAGTACAGAGGCACACTCTGCAGGCTACCAGCCTACTGATTGCACTGCTCTCTGCTTCAAAGTTCTCAGCTTTGGGATTTGTATAGAATCTAATGGCTTTGGAGTGTGAGTGCACAAAGTAACACAAGTGGAAAAGCACCGTAATAGAGCACCCTACATGACAATCCAAAAAGCACACACACTTAGGGGTGTACACATGTGATCACACACCGTGTAAAATCTCATCTCATCTCGAAGTCCAATATATCCCTCACAAACCCATTAAAGGTGCTTCATACAAAAGCCTCTCTCAGGATACAGTGATGGAAAGTAGACGCACATCCCAAAGTAGGAGAATTGTTCAAAATCACCTTTTGTAAAAGTGGACTTTTTGTGCAGGTTTGCGCTGTTCATTTGTGGAGATGCACTGATTCATCATGAACAGGATGCAAAATACTGTAAATTAGAGGTGTGTGGTACTGGGGCTTTTGGTATTGATCTGATACTGATACCTATACCCACCTAGATATCAATGCAATCGATATTTAGGTTGATACGCCCACCCCTACTGTAAATGCTCTGTGCATTTTCAGCATGTTTTCAGTATTATTTATTACACAGCATAGCAGTGTTTCCCACAGTTCAGGCATCTATTTGTGGTCGGGCAGGGGTGGAGGGGGGGTGGGGGGGGGGGGGGTGTATGGGGAGTGGCAGTGGCGGCGGCAATGACCAAGAAGAACGCGGAGTTGGAATATAATTGCAACACTTTATGTACATATTTATATAATATTTACATATTTATATAATGTGTAACTACAAGCTCCATTCACAGACAGAGTCCCATTGCTTTTATGAGCGGTCGAGCGAGTCAAAAGCCGAAAAAAAATAAATAATTGTATTTATTTTTTTTTTAATATTTTTTTTTAACTTGTGGCAGCGGTAATTCTTTCGTGGCGGGCCGCAACAAATAAATGAATGTGTGGAAAACCCTGCATAGACCAGGGCTCAGCAACCTTTACCACTCAAAGAGCCATTTTGACCCATTTCACAAAATAAAGAAAAAAATGGGAGCCACAAAACTCTTTTGAAATTTAAAATGAAATAACACAGCGTACAAAGTTTTTTCTTTGCATTGCAATATGTATAAACCAGGGGTCTCAGACATGCGGCCCAAACCTTAATATGGAAATTTTATACCAGTGATGCCCACGGGTTTTATTAGAATGTCGCTTGACAACATCACATTTGTCAATCATCCCAATTTTACCGGTAGCCTCCCGTTGTTCAGAGCAACTAATCACTCAAATGTTTGCTGATTTGCACCATAACAACAATACCAAAGGAGTGGTATGATGACAATGCGTTTGGCGCCCTCCACAACTGTAGCTCACAGTTTACCAGCCCATTCACATGTTGTATGAAGCTTCTGCAGTACACATGAGTGACTGCAGGGCATACTTGATCAACAACCATACAGGTTACACTGAGGGTTGTGATATAAACAACTTTAACACTCTTACTAATATTCGCCACACTGTGGGGGATTAGGGGTGGTAGTGGGAGTGTATAATGTAGCCCGGAGGTGTTCAGGATGCATGGGATTATGGGTATTTGTTCTGTTGTGTTTATGTTGTGTTACAGTGCGGATGTTCTCCCGAAATGTGTTTGTCATTCTTGTTTGGTTTGGGTTAACAGTGTGGCACATATTAGTAAGAGTGTTAAAGTTGTTTATATCACAACCCTCAGTGTAACCTGTATGGCTGTTGAACAAGTATGCCTTGCAGTCGCTTGCGTGTTATGTCAGCAGCCGTACAGTAGATGTGACCGGCCGGCACTCAGTTGACATAGTATAAAAGCGGACGCGACAACAACGTTTAAGGCATTGCCAAGACGGCACGCCCTCAATATTGTTGTCCGGGTGAAAATCTGATAATGTTATTCTGGGGAGATTTCTGGGAGAGGCACTAAAATCCGGAAACCTTCCGGAAAAATGGATGGGTCGACAAGTATTCAGCTGAGCCACATCAGAGTGATCAAAGAGCCGCATGCGGCTTCAGAGCCGCGGGTTGCCGACCCCTGGCATAGACAATCCATTTTAGGGTTCTTACTGGACTTTGATGTGCTTTCACATGATCACAGAATTAGTTTGGTTTGAGAGTTGGCAGTGGAAAACAAAATACATTGCAATCAAGGAATCAAGGCACTGCAAGACACCTTACTTTGCCAATTGTTCCCCTGGGTGCTTGAAAGCTGCCCACTGCTTCAATGTGTCAGTAATGGCGTGTACTTGCTGTTTTCGGGACTGTGTGGGTTAAGATCTGGAGCTGTAATGTGTTGTGTATGCATGTGCATGACTAAAGACAATTTTTCTATGTTGAAATCTTTATTTTAAGATGAGTAGTTGTATACAAAAACAGTGAACTACAATGGAGAGGTTTTTTTTTTTTAAGATTGCAGTTACTACAAGACTATTTCTAGTTAGTTCACAAATCCATCAATCTTTTCACTGATTGCTTTCAACTGATGTAATCTGTTATGCTAGTGTGTTAATGTTGTCTGTCTGTCTGTGTTGGAACAGCCATGAGGTGGCGACTTGTCCAGGGTGCAGCTGGGATAGGCTGCAGCCCCCTCCGCTACCCCAAAATGAAGATGCGGTAGAAAATAGTTGGATGGATACGAAACATAGCAACATAATCTCAGAATGTAACAGATAGATGGATAGATAGATAGATAGTACTTTATTGATTCCTTCAGGAGAGTTCCTTCAGGAAAATTAAAATTCCAGCAGCAGTGTACAGAGTTGAGATCAATTTAAAGAAAAAAAAAAGTAAAAAGTAAATAATGGGGGTTTAAAAGGAAACAAAATAGAGAAATATTACAAAAATAATAAAAACAATGGGAATAACAATATAACAGTAAAATAAGAATATAACAAGACAAAGTAGGCAGTAGTGACCATGTTATGAAAACGTTTTGCATGATATATGATTATTTTATATCACAGTTATTCGGACCAAAATTATCAGGGTTATCAATCATTACTACTAACACGGTATTGTTAAATGTGGTAAAAAAGGACCAAAAATTAAAAACTGAAAGGACTGAAATCTTTTAACAAGTTTTCCTTTTTCTGAAAACTACAATTTAAATCGGTAATACTAATATTTGAGGACTTACAATAAATACCAGTAATTGTTACACCCCTAATATCAAGTTTAAATCAAGAACATATGACAATGTAATTTGAATAATCAGAATTGACCAGAATATGGCTTCACGGTGGCAGAGGGGTTAGTGCGTCTGCCTCACAATACGAAGTTCCTGCAGTCCTGGGTTCAAATCCAGGCTCGGGATTTTTCTGTGTAGAGTTTGCATGTTCTCCCCGTGAATGCGTGGGTTCCCTCCGGGTACTCCGGCTTCCTCCCACCTCCAAAGACATGCACCTGGGGATAGGTTGATTGGCAACACTAAATTGGCCCTAGTGTGTGAATGTCGTCTGTCTATCTGTGTTGGCCCTGCGATGAGGTAGCAACTTGTCCAGGGTGTACCCTGCCTTCCGCCCGATTGTAGCTGAGATAGGCGCCAGCGCCCCCCGCGACCCCAAAATGGAATAAGCGGTAGAAAATGGATGGATGGATGGATGACCAGAATATAAACCCATATTTTTTCACTAAAAACAGTCTCAAAAAGATTAGCCGTCTTACATTCGGCTTTTATAGTTTTATAAAAATGTAAAATTTGAAAAATAGACCGATAATAATGACCTGTTAATTTGCATGCCTATTTAAAGCTAAAATATTCTCTTGCCTCACGTAGCTTCTGTCGTCTCATACGAGGTCTTGAATGGTTTATAGCTCCTCCGCGCGGGCTGACACGTAACTTGCAATTGTCCTCAAACTCTAGAGGTCAGTGTTTTTTTGAGGAAGCAACCACAACTCTTGTATACTAGCTTTTAACGTCATGTGTGTAGCAGTTGTAAATAATGGTGACTCAAGCGACGCACCGTGAATTTTGGCCGCATTGCTCCAAAACTGGAGAAGAGGTTGGCAAAGGTGGTCTGTGCAATCCTTGAGCGAGTCTAGGCAGTACAATGATGTACTATAGAAGCAGACCAATCACTGCTCCCTGCTTCTTATTGTCGCTTACGCCAAGGTGGCTTTTTTTTGGAAGTGTACATAAAAGTCTGCCGGAGGCTCTGGAGGGGGAGGAGCCAGCCTGCATCAGTCATCCAAGCTACAGTATGTGACGCAAGAGCATATTTCATCTTTAAAAGGCCATTGTTGCTCCTCAGTGGAGCATTCTGCCGCACATTGTTGGAGAGAAAGGAGAAGAATCCCATTTTTGCACGCTTTTTCTTGCCATTGTAATGCTGGTCTGAGTCGTTGGCCCGTGTAGCATTCACGGTTGAGTGTTTTGTGAAGGCAATGGTGCTGTGTTCTTCAAAAGTTTATTTTCAAACTCAAATTTTAGTTGGTTAAAAAATATATATATATATGTATGAAATTCATCAGACATCGTGTTTTGGAATATTTGAGTTTTGTTAGGTAATAACATCTTCCCTATCAGATTTGGTTAAACAGGCAACCTGTTGTTGGTTTAAGCACTGCTGCCAACAAGGGCTGGTTGATATGGCCTTTTTTTAATATCGCAATATTTTTTTAAGGTATATTGCGATACACAATACAGTGGGGCAAAAAAGTATTTAGTCAGCCACCGATTGTGCAAGTTCTCCCACTTAAAATGATGACAGAGGTCTGTAATTTTCATCATAGGTACACTTCAACTGTGGGAGACAGAATGTGAAAAAAAAATCCAGGAATTCACATTGTAGGAATTTTAAATAATTTATTTGTAAATTATGGTGGAAAATAAGTATTTGGTCAACCATTCAAAGCTCTCACTGATGGGAGGAGGTTTTGGCTCAAAATCTCACGATACATGGCCCCATTCATTCTTTCCTTAACACGGATCAATCGTCCTGTCCCCTTAGCAGAAAAACAGCCCCAAAGCATGATGTTTCCACCCCCATGTTTCACAGTAGGTACGGTGTTCTTGGGATGCAACTCAGTATTCTTCTTCCTCCAAACACGACGAGTTGAGTTTATACCAAAATGGATACATGGACTATACAGCAGAGGATTGGGAGAATGTTATGTGGTCAGATGAAACCAACATAGAACTTTCAAGTATAAACTCATCTCGTCGTGTTTGGAGGAAGAAGAATACTGAGCTGCATCCCAAGAACACCACACCTACTGTGAAGCATGGGGGTGGAAACATCATGTTCTGGGGCTGTTTTTCTGCTAAGGGGACAAAGATTTGTACCTCACAGGCAGCAATGATGAATGAATGTGATAAATAGCTTCACTTAAGTTCAGGTATGAACTGGTTTGTTTTGACCCAGATGTGTCTACCTTTGTTGAACCGAGACACCAGATGAAAGTCTGACAATCTGCTCCCCTCCCTGTTCTTCCACTTTTTGACATTTCCGCCCAAGGAAATGACTTTTCTTTGGCATTTTTTTTTTGTCACTGCAGGGTTTTCTCGCTCGCGGGTTCTATACAGCCTGCTGTCATTTATGCGTTTTGATGTCTGTCTTATTGCAGCACCCGGCAGTTTTGTTGAACAATCAGAATCTTCCTCACAAAGAAACGGCACAGAAGTTGAAGTGACTTAAGTGCTCCTCTGTGGTTATAACCTCTGCATGTGCAGATCTCAGGTGACACGGATGCAGAAGAGGCATGTTGTACTGTGTAAAACCAGCCAAAGCCACAGTGTCACCTCTGTCGTAGTGTTAATTAGACAGTGTCGCCGTCTGTCCCCAACGACATTTATTGCACATATGAATATTTTACCCTGACAGATGGTAAGAATGTCAAGGCGTGACACTGAGTTATTAGGCGCTGGCCCTCTTCCTTGGTGACAGAATGCCGGGCTTGTCAGCACTCGGTTGTTTTAATAACTCACTGGAAGCTTCTCTGCAAAGTTTGCCGTGACTCTGTTTTAGGGCAGGGGTGAGAGACTCGGGCGCCTCTGAGATTGCAGAGGATTGGACTGAGTGGGAATTCCTTCACCTGAATAAAAGAACAGATATTCTGCCGACTGCTTCCACCTGACTGGCTTTTCTACAACACCTGACCTTCACCTTTACTCTGTGGTCAGAGGCAAGACTCAGTATGGACCTCCTTTGTGGTCTTAGAATGAGATACCAAATTGTGGTAGTGCAGCCCAATTCTCTCACTCACTGGGCATATTTGACGGAATTCTACTCAAGGTATCTATTGCTGCCTGTACTATTAGAATAGAATAGAATAGAATAGAAACTACTTTATTGATCCCTGGAGGAAATTCAGCACCACAGTTCGCTCACAATAAACAATAATAATAATAAATAATATATGGCATATATATTATTGGGGGGGCGGCATAGGTCGGTTGGTAGAGTGGCCGTGCCAGCAACTTGAGGGTTGCAGGTTCGATTCCCGCTTCCGCCATTCTAGTCACTGCCGTTGTGTCCTTGGGCAAGGCACTTTACCCACCTGCTCCCAGTGCCACCCACACTGGTTTAAATGTAATTTAGATATTGGGTTTCACTATGTAAAGCGCTTTGAGTCATTAGAGAAAAGCGCTATATAAATGTAATTCACTTATATAATATATGAATAATATAAATATATTCTACATATATTCTACATTTAAGTGCAGTCAAGAAGGAACATATGCATTATACCAGGGGTCTCAAACTCACTTTACCTGGGAGCCACTGGATGCAGAGTCTGGGTGAGGCTGGGCCGCAAAAAAAGATTTCCTAAAAAAGTGTTTGCATACTCCTAAGCATGTCTAGTTGTATAATGACGTTTCACATTGTATCCCTCGTGCACAGCAACTTTCTCTGTGCAAATAGGACACGTCGGGGTGCCCCTGTGCTCAACAAAGAAATATTGCATCGCCCACTTTTCCTGGAATTGTCTTTGCTCATCACTAACCCTTCTCTTCACTGCAAGCTTTGAAAAAGACATGTTTGGGGTTGTAAAATATATTTGTATTTAGCCGACGCACCGAGAATAATGTTATTTCCGCAATGTGTCGTTACGCTTTTCCTCCCTACAGCAACACGGTGGTCGGCGGATAATAGTTAAGTACCAGGATAGCGAGCGCAAAAAAAGTGACGGCGTCATATAGAAATATATGTAGTGTTCATCGTGTGAGGCAATGCAAATTAAACAAAATAACAATTTGAATTGGTCCAGGTTATCGGGCACTGTTATTACTGGCAGACAGGTGTCGCAGTGTGACTGCAGCCGGGAAAACCCTTGTCTCCATGGCAACATCTCTGTCGCTTTCACTCACTTGCCGCTTTTCCACTAACGCAGGGGTAGGCAACCCAGAATGTTGAAATAGCCATTTTGGACCCAAATAACACAACGGTGTCAAGCGCCATTCATATACAACTTGCGGGCCGCACCACCATTACACTTTCATATTAAGGTGGGGGCCGCAAAATAACGTCTCACATGCCGCAATTGGCCCGCGGGCCGCGTGTCTGAGACCCCTGCATTATACAGTCTGATGGCTGTCGGTATGAAGGACCTCCTGTGTCGTTCCGTGTTACATTTCGGGAGTCTGAGCCTTCCACTGAACGTGCTCATTCTCTCCGCAAGGTCCGAGTGTAGTGGGTGGGAGTTTTGCTAGACTTCTCCTCTCTGACACCACCGCTAGAGAATCCAGCTCCCCTCCCACCACGTTACTGGCCTTCTCTACCAACTTGTCCAGTCTGTTTGCGGACCTCACTCTCAGCCCGCTGCCCCAGCAAGAAACGGCATACAAGAAAGCGCTCGCCACCACCGACTCGTAGTGGCGAGCGCTTTCTTGCTCTGTCTTTAATCATAACTTGATTAAACCATTTTTTTCATTAATTAAATGTATATACTAACGAGCAGAGTGGACATGCACGGTGGCCTTTTTTGGGATTCCTTTCTTTCTTGATGCTTACTTACCTGAAGTTTCATGAGATATGATAAAGTCTGTAGGGATACAGTCTACGGTGCTTTAATGTGCCATCCATCCATTTCCTACCTCAGCTGCATTCGGGCGGTAGGCGGTGTACACCCTGGACAAATCGCCACCTCATCGCAGAGCATTAAATGTCCCAATCTTTGTGTTTTCTGTATAACATTATAAGTGTTTTTTGTTTTCGAAAACTATTCACTGTACCAACTAGGTACATCCTGGATGAAAAACAACACTTCCCTTCCCATTCTAAAAAGGAATGGGCGTAACTGCCCTAAAATAAGTATACCAAACTTGCGGCATTGTATTAAATCATCTTTGAGGCTTTAATTAATGTCAAAGGCAGATCAAGGAAGTATTGAGCAAAGATTGTGAATACTTATGTACAAGTGATTTTTTTGTTTTTAATACTTATGCATTTAAAAAAAAAATAATTGCAAAGAAAAAATGAAATTATTAAATTTTGGAATAAGGCTTCCAACATAACAAAATGTGGGCAGCACGAGGTTCATGGGTTAGTGCTGGTGTCTCACAATAAAAATGTCCTGGGCTCGAATCCCGGATTTGGGGTCTTTCTGTGTAGAGTTTGCATGCTCTCCCCGTTACTGTGTGGGTTCACTCTGGGTATTCCGGCTTCATCCCATCTCCAAAGACATGCACCTGGGGATAGGCTGATTGGCAACACAAAAATGGCCCAAATGTTGGGGCGGCATGGCGTGTCGGGGCGGCATGGCGTAGAGGGGAGAGCGGTCATGCCAGAAACCTGAGGGTTGCAGGTTCGCTTCCCACCTATTGACATCCAAATCGCTGCCGTTGTGTCCTTGGGCAGGACACTTCACCCTTGCCCCCGGTGCCGCTCACACTGGTGAATGAATGAATGATTGGTGGTGGTCGGAGGGGCCGTAGGCGCAAACTGGCAGCCACGCTTCCGTCAGTCTACCCCAGGGCAGCTGTGGCTACAGATGTAGCTTACCACCACCAGGTGTGAATGAATGATGGGTTCCCACTTCTCTGTGAGCGCTTTGAGTATCTAACAATAGAAAAGCGCGATATAAATCTAATCCATTATTATTATTATTATTATTATTAAATGTGTGAATATGAGTGTGAATGTTGTCTGTCTATCTGTGTTGGCCCTGCGATGAGGTGGCGACTTGTCCAGGGTGTACGCCGCCTTCCCCCGCGAGCCTGAAAGAAACAAGCAGTTGATAACAAATTGTGAAAAAAGTAAAGCGCTGTGAATACTTTCCGGATGTACTGCATGATTTATTTGTTGAGTCACCTGGCCAAGCCAAACATGTGTTATGATACAGATCAGTAAATTGAAGTAAGTAAATACCAATTATTGTAAATGTGCCAGCTCCCTTGCCTTATCAGGTAAAAGATTTCCAACATGTAAGATTTAAGATGGAGGATTTATGGTTATTATAATTTCTTGTTACCTACTTGAATGGCGGACGGACTGGCTTGCGGGTTTGAATTTGTATTCTGATTATTTTGTGCGGCGGAAGGTGCGGCAATAATCTTTGATTCTGATTCTGTTTGTCTGGAAGCGTCACATTTTTGCATCATACAGAATATTAAACGCACATATATTTGCAGTGTTTTCATTAAGGCACAGCTGACTAATCCCAGTAATTGTGGGAACATTGCCATAAAATGAACTGAATCCACCGGTAAATATTATTACATGCTACAGCTGCTCAATGTACTCACTGCTGCTTAAACATTTACATGTAGAATGTCTACCACATTGCAGCTGATATTTGTACATGCAGCATGTTGGTCCAGAGGCTTGCACTTTTGGCTCAACGCATGAATCCTCCTACTTTACTTTGGGGCTGTGGGGGGAAACAGACACAACAAACTCCGAACAGCGATGTGAGTCGAGATCTGCATGCATCCACCTCTGTGCTGCACTTTAATATTAAATAATGATTAGAGAACTCTCAATCGACACTTTGGCCTCTGATCCCGTTCCGATTTTTTTGGGCCTCAGATTAGATCCGATACTTTGACAATTTATACTGTAGAACTGAAAATGTTTTATAGCAATTAATAGGGATGTAACAGTATTATAAATACTGCGCTATTTCGGTTTCAAAGTCTTCTCAATAATACCGTGAGGTGTGACGGGATCAAATGCAAACTTGGTGGGTGTAGATTTCTTCTGGCGTTTAAGCGTTGGCCGGGTCTACATATAAACTACATTTTCCAGATTCCTCTGCGCTGTCAGGACTATGGCGTGGATTAATTTTGCTCCTTCGATGCAGAGAGGATACGGGACGAGTCAGGCGTGTGAGTACATGGTTATTTATTAATACACTAAGTACAAAAATAATCAAACAAAGGGCGCTCACAAGGAGGTATAAGACTAGGCTACAAACTACGAACAGGAAACAAAAACGCTTGCACGATGGCATGAATTAACTAAAAACATAAACAGCACGATGGCATGGCTATAAACAACTAAAACAAAACACTTACTGTGACCAAAAACAAGTGGCATGAAAAGCATGGCGCGTGGCAGGTGATCAAGAGCATAGAGCATGAGCAGCATAGGTAGGCAATGCAAAGTTCCCAGACCGATGGACGGAAAGCAAATCACTTAAATAATAGCTGTGGAAATGAGAAACAGGTGCGGGACTGAGGGCAGGGGCGTGACAAGGTGGGAACTAATGAGTTACTATGGAAACCAAAATAAAACCAGGAAATACAAAACGTGAAACAAGAGTCGAAAAAACTAAACAAAACATAATCAAACATAAAACTGATTACCAGGCATGACATGAGCTGTGCAGGACCAGTAAGGTGGGGGTGTTGAACGCCATAAGCAGGAAGTGAGGTTTCTTCGTACTCTTCGTGGATAACATAAATTTTTTGGGACAATAACCATAAAAAAATGACCTGCTCAGTGGTCCGCCCTGTAACTGGACGGTCGTGAGTTCAAACCCTGGCCGAGTCATTCGAAAGACTATAAAGATGGGACCTATTGCCCCCCTGCTTGGCCCTTAGCATCACAGGTTGGAATTGGGGGTTAAATCACCAAAAATGATTCCCGAACGTGGCCACCGCTGCTGCTCACTGCTCCCCTCACCTCCCAGTGGGTGAACATGGCGATGGGTCAAATGCAGAGGATAATTTCACCACACCTAATGTATGCAACAAAATTTTGTTCTAATTTATACTCCAAAGTTCAAATTTGAATGACGATAAAAAGGACGTCTAAGTCTAAATGTGTGTGATTATCGTTGCGACATTAACTTTAATAAATCTGTCCAAAACTGGTTGAGTCATGTTTGTCAGGCTTGCCACTGACAGTTTTTTTGTGTTTTAGTTTTTCCTATGTGTGTGTTTAATATGTTCTGCTTTTAGTTCCTGTCAGCACTCTTATTTTGTCTATTACCTGTTTTTTTCCCTGTGCGCTGTTTCCCCCTCAGCTGCGGCTGATTAGCACCTTGCCACACCTGGCATTAATCAGCCCGCTCCTATTTTACCTGCTTTGTTCCTCCAGTCAGTGCTGGATTATTGTCGCTCTTGTCGTTGCTACCTGTCGTGTCGTATCATATCGTGTCAATGCAGCGTTGCGGTAAGCTATATTAGATAGTGGTTTGTAGCTTATTGTCTTTTGGTGCCTGCTTCCAAGTTTGTTTTCATATTATAAGTACAACTTCTGTTTCTTGCTCGATACCTGCTAGCTTCCACGCTAGACCTTTTTTGTTTTTTATCCGCCCACTAGCGCGCTTTTTTTTTTAACCCTTCGTTTGTTTTTTGTCTTAGTGTTTTAAATTAAATCATGTTTTTTCACTCCATGCCTGCCTCCTTCTCTGCATCTTGGGTTTCGTCACAAACTAACTCTACAATGTTGCTAACAAACAAGCCCAGGCCAAAACATAACCTCTTTGGCGGAGGTAAGAAAGTCTGCGTTCTGGCAAAGCAAAGCGCGCCACTTTCGTTTCACGCGTATCCAAGGCGACACAGAGCCAGTCGGTCGCGTTACACTGCACGGCCAGAAGTCACCAAAAAGCAAAGTCCAACGTGGGAAATAAGAGTAAACTAAAAAGCTACTTAATACATCCTCAATCCATCCGTCTAATTTCAATTGCTTGTCAGTCGATGTTGCAGTGGGGAGACTGGAGCCGATTCCTTGCTTGAAACAGTAGATGTTCTTACACAATTATTTGCACTTAAAAATGCTAGTGTGTAGTAAGCAAAATATGATTAGAACATGTTAGAATTATTAGTTCAATTACAGTGTTTTATCCTAAACATTCCTGACACGTCATTTTACACATTATGGCATTTTTATCAAGCTTTTTTTTGGACATACACTCACATAATATTGTACTGTAATAATACTGTACAGTGAGATTTTAAATTGTCCTTAGTAATTACTTTGAGTAAACACAATAACAGTGTTAACACATATCTCTTTGAATTTGTAATTTGCTAGTATTGTTAAATTTGCGGTATTGAATACTGACTGTACAAATATTTTTAGTAACTAAAGAAAAGCTAATCAATTACATTGCCCTCTGTTTAAATCATTTGGGTTTTGTATCCAGTCTTACTCCATGAGTTTGTAAACAATAACAAAAAAGGACTAAACAATACTTTGAAATAATAATAATTTAAAACTATCAATCTAATCAGTACTGTGATCAATTTAGCATCGTTTATATACTGATGCTATACTTTGTACCGATAGTATCGGCATCTGGATCGATCATCTTTTTTTTACATTGAAGCTTTGGAATTCTTGTGTCATCCTGCTTGGTGTGTGTAACATTACTTTTGTTCTTGTTCTCTTATTCTTGTACTTGGAATAAATGAATACTATTGTTTGCCATGATGGTAGGGATTAGTATCTTAGAAACGGCTTTCCACTGTGGATGGGTTCATAGCCTTCAAACTCGACGCGTTTTTCGGGCAAGATCTTTCATGCAACTCCTGCATGTGTGTAAAAATGAATAGAAAAATGTAATTGTGTGTCCTTGGGCATGCATCGCTTCTCAAGGAATCTTTGACCCGTTTACAATATTTTGCCATGTACATACTGGGACACAGGTGCAATAAAGATTGGCTGGGCTCGGCAGCTGATGACCAATCAGTTAAAAAAGACGAATGTGGGGTTATTTCTACTATTTCCTGTAAATATTTAAGTATTGAACATTATTCCAATGGTTTTAGCAGCCAGCAGTGTGATTTTTCTTGTGGTATATATATGTATATGCTGTAGAGTATATGGGTGATTACGGCAATCATTGGGACAGCGGTGCAGCAGAAGACAAGGCTTGGTAGGTGCCTGGGGTAGGGTCTGTTTACAGCGCAGACACCAAGTTTGAGTCCATGCGACAAAAAAAGACACCAAAGCAAGATTTTTCAAAACAAAGATTTGTATAAAACAGATATTTTACCGGACATTTGATTGTGTTTTTTTACCTTTTGCTTTTATGTTTTACTTGATTGCAAAAAATGTCTAACTTATGTCTGGGAAATAATTGAGGAATATGTTCATATGCTCTTATTACTCCCATGTTTTATAGTAGATCGTTTTTTTTAATTGTTTATTTTTTCATTTCATAGGGAAATCCCAATAGACGTACTGAGAAAACAGACACTTTTTTTTGTATCCCCCAACCCCATTTTTTTCCATCCATCCTTCTTCTTTCACTTATCCGAGGTCGGGTCGCGGGGGCAACAGCCTAAGCAGGGAAACCCAGACTTTCCTTTCCCCAGCCACTTCGTCTAGCTCTTCCCGGGGGATCCTGAGGGGTTCCCAGGCCAGCCGGGAGACATAGTCTAAATACATTTAAAAAAATAAAATAAAATAAAGAAAACTAACCAAAAAAAGGAATATCACCGCCCCCCCACACCTCCGTCTTACATTTCAGTCACAGTGGGTAGCAATGTACTGCCTTCCTCTTCAACACAAGCGGATACAAAATCACACGGACTGACTAAAAGATTAAAAAAAAAGTAACCAAAAAAAAAAAACCAGAGAGAGAAGTGTAACTGCATAAAACAAAACAAAAAAAGAGATGTAGATATTTTTTTTGTTCATAAATCTTACATATACAGTAGTTCCTGAAGGTAAGTAAGTTAGTGTGTCCACCCTTGCACTATGAGTAAAAATGACCCCACCTGCTTTGAATTGCCCTTGATTGTTACAATGCTATAAACCAGGGGTAGGGAACCTATGGCTCTCGAGCCAAATGTGGCTCTTTTGATGACCGCATCTGGCTCTCAGATAAATCTTTGCTGATGTTGCTTAACAGAATAAGTAATTAATAATTCCACTGGTAATCACAGTGTTAAAAATAACATTCAAAATATAAAACATTCTCATGCATTTTAATCCATCCATCCGTTTCTATTGCACCTGTTCAAGAAGTCGCATTAATGGTCAAAAGTATTTTATTTATTATTGGTTACCTTCAGAATAACAATGTTATTAAAAAGAATAGGAGATGCACGCATTTAGTTGTAGTAATCAAGGAAAGTTCAAATAATAGCCTACTCAGTGGCCTAGTGGTTAGAATGTCCGCCCTGAGATCGGTAGGTTGTGAGTTCAAACCCTATAGACTATAAAAAAATGGGACCCATTGCCTCCCTGCTTGGCACTCAGCATCGAGGGTTGGAATTGGGGGTTAAATCACCATAAATGATTCCCGGGCGCTGCACCGCTGCTGCCCACTGCCCCCCTCAATTCCCAGGGGGGGATCAAGAGGATGGGTCAAATGCAGAGGACACATTTTACCACACTTAGTGTGTGTGTGACAATCATTGGTACTTTTTCTTTACCTTAACTGAAAGAGGAGGGTACAGGTCTACGAGTTTCTCCTAATTGAGCTAAATTGAATCCAGTCTCTGTTTCATTCCTTGCTTCTTGTCTGTTTAATAGATGTCATCAGTGTTTGAACCTGAGAGTTGTATTCAGTGTTAAAAGTATTATACGGCTCTCACGGAAATACATTTTAAAATGTTTTCTCTTTCATGGCTCTCTCAGCCAAAAAGGTTCCCGACCCCTGCTATAAACAATCCTCAGACATTATGGTAAATGGTTGTACTTGTATATATCGCTTTTCTACCCCTTCTTAAGGAGCCCAAAGCGCTTTGACAGTATTTCCACATTCACACACTGATGGTGGGAGCTGCCATGCAAGGCGCTAACCAGGTCCCATCAGGAGCAAGGGTGAAGTGTCTTGCTCAAGGACACAACGGACGTGACTAGGATGGTAGAAGGTGGGGATTGAACCAGTAACCCTCATATTGCTGGCACAGCCACTCTCCCAACTTTGCCACGCCGTCCCATGATCAATACCAATATCAAAACCAATATAATATCAATATAATATTACCACATCATCTAGCAGCAACATCTTCCTGCACCATCTTCCTTACTAACAAAGTTTGGTAACACTTTAGTTGCTTACTAACATGGGTTAGGGTTGGGTCGAGGTCTAGGGTTAGGGAAGACTCTTAGTTAATGGCTTACTGGTTGTCTTAACCATGCAGAATAAGGCATTAATAAGTACTTAATAATGACTAATTAACAGCCAATATGTTACTATTTTGCATGTTAATAAGCAACTAATTAATGGTTCATTTGTTCCCCATACTAAAGTGTTACCCAAAGTTTAATAGGAAGACCAAAAAGTATTTTTTTCTGAAGTTTTTTTCTATTTACTCCAGTAAATAAACTACTTAAAAAACACTATTGATGTTTTGCTTTTTGTTTGTTGGGCCATTCTCTGTAAACCGAGAACTGTTTGAGATGTAAATCCCAGTGGATCAACTGTTTCTATTGTGTCGCGCTACCCGTCTGGCATAAACAATCATTGCCACATTCACTCACCTTTCTTTCAAATTTTGATGCTCACTTTGGACTCGAGCAAATCCAATTGAACTCGTTGACATGCTCACAGGAACACGCCTGGCTGATTAGATATTTGCTTTATGAGCATAAACTGCAGCAAGCCTATAGCCACAAACTTGTGTGCTCACGGTGTCCAATATGCAGATCAGAGTGACGTTTTTTTTGTTTGCATCATTTGGGGTTTAGAATTTAAGCCTGGTTTGTTCAGTTATTTCGGTTATATCCTCCTTGCTGTTACCGGGTCTCTTCACCACAGCTCGTTGTCATCTTTTTCCACCATCTCTCCCACAAATTTTTGAGCTATGTGTAATTACCCAGTTTGTTTGCATCTTGGCTCTAACTGCCTGACTTGTCGCAGCCAGCTTGTGTTCACGGGTACAGGATGTGGGTTTGCGCGAGGGTTTTGCATTGCACAAAATCAGTCTTTAGCAAATGTGGGTGTGACAAGCAAGAGCACGCAACAGTGCCGGTGGGTTTCTCAGCACATGTGTGCATCACCCCAAATGCACGCTGGCAACCACGGGGAGAAGGAGAGTGAGACCATGTCATCTCTAATCCCTTTGTTTTGAGTCAGATTAGAGCTTTGTGAGGCGTTTGCGAGGCCTGCAGAATGTGGATTTAAGGATTAGTCTAATAAACAGAGGCTCTGTGGCACTCTGGCGGATTGTCCTGCACACTTTTTTTTAATATTCGAAGAAATGAGAGAATGAGAGGACATACATAGAGAACATAGAAGGTGGACGTTGTGTCTCCACACTTCTTGATCAGTCTTGTGTTATACACTAATGCCTACAGTGGAGCTTCAATTTACAAAGCCCTCATCACATGAATGTTGGATTTACGAACGACAGACCAAATAAAAATATACCTTGTTGTATGAACCTTATCTCTGTCAGCTATCCTTGCAGCACAACCATTTTGTGCCAGGCAGTACATCCATTGTCCGTCTGGTCTGTAACTACTTTTTTAATTACCACTTTGTTTGCTTTTAAGTGTTTCTTTTTAAGTCTGTTTACTGCATTTTCTTAGTTTTTTTTAGCTCAAAATGAGTCCAAAAAAAGTCATGAACAAGCGATGTGTGGTTTGTGACAGTCAGGAAGTATCCACAGCATTGTCATCACTGTCCCCTCCCTTTTGCTGCACGAACAGACAATTAAGTGCACTACAGAGCTAATGACAATTTTTGTGTGTGCGTGTGTGTGTGTGTGTGTGATGTGTCTGTGTGTAGGCAGGGTGGCTGTAAATAAGGATAAACTAGCTAGTTGTTGTTGTATAGGCTTTGTTACTATTAGGCCAGGGCCGATATTCGATTCGATTAGATTAGATTAGATTAGTACTTTATTTATTCCGTCAGGAGAGTTCCTTCAGGAAAATTAAAATTTTCAGCACAATCCCATTCAAGATCAGACAAACATTACAGGGAGACAGAACAGGATCGCTGACGGGTCTGCCGGCTTCCAGCGCCCCTTACAAAAATGATGAGATACAGGTAAACAAGGGGGGTTAATGGGAGAAACAAATAGAAGATTAAAATAAAATGTAAAAAATCGGTCTTAGCCTGGGCCCTGGAGAGGGGGTGCAGACTGAGGCCAAGGGAAAAAAACAACTCATAGCCATAGTAAACATCCCTCTAGAGGGAAACATCAAAGAACACAGAGGACATTAAAGACATTAAAGCAGCAGATACAACCAGACACTTCTACATACTAGCTATGAATAAAAAGTAAAAGAAACATATCCACTGTGGTGGCTTCTGCGGTGTTCCACGCCATCGTCCTCTGGGGTGGAGGGAGTATGGCCAGAGACAGGAGCAGACCCAACAAAGCAACCAAGACAGCCGACTCCACTTGTTGATTAGTCAACAGATGATAATTCGCCATCAAGAGCATTCACGTTTTTAGCGGAAATGCTCTTTTGAATTAGGGCTGGGCGATATATCGCAGGTTTTACTATATCATAATATTCGATTATATGTTCTCACACCGTTGCTTTAAGCTGTGTGTATCACATTACTGGCATTTCTCACTCCTTCTCATCTCTACTTCTCATAGAGACATAAATAAGCCCGCTTTCTTACATAGGTCACATACAGTCGCGCGTCTGTAACTACTTTTTTAATTACCACTTTGTTTGCTTTTAAGTGTTTCTTTTTAAGCCTGTTTACTGCATTTTCCTAGTTTTTTTTTAGCTCAAAATGAGTCCCAAAAAAGTAATGGACAAGCGATGTGTGGCTTGAGACAGTCAGGAAGTAACCAGAGCATTGTCACCGCCGAGAGCTAATGTTAGCATGGCTAACGTTAGCTGAGGCAGGTCGAGTTGCATCTAGCTGCGGGCATCACTCAACAGGCGTTTCTCACTCCTCGTCTCTCATTCTGACGGATACGGAAAACAAGCCCGCCTTCTTACATTCGTCACATACTCTCGCACGTCTAGCGTCATAGCTCTCGCCGACCAGAGAGGTAGCAGCATGGCTAACGTTAGCTGAGGCAGGTCGAGCGAGCGGAGCTTGCGACAATACAAGAGAGGGATGGTGCAAAACTTATCACAAATGGAGGAAGAACAATAAATGCCCAAAATAAAGAGCAGGAGATCTATCATTTGGCGGTGGTTTGGCTTCAAGTGGGAAGATATTCAGCAGACAACAGCAATAAGCTGTTCAATGTATATACTATGATGATTAACCTGTGTGATGTCTGTATTATGCTGATAGTATATATTTGTACCATGAATTGATTAACGTGGACCCCGACTGAAACAAGCTGAAAAACTTATTCGGGTGTTACCATTTAGTGGTCAATTGTACGGAATATGTACTGAACTGTACAATCTACTAATAAAAGTATCAATCAATCAATGCAAAGTATGCAGCAGAAGTGTTACTACAAAAAGGTAAAAAACACTATTAATTTGTTCTTTCATTTAAAAAGTCACCCGTGAGAGAATGAAGAGTATTTAATAAATACAGTTTTGGTCAATCGACTTAGTTGTGATTTCCCTCTCTGCATGAAAGTTTAAAAGTAGCATATATTAATGCAGTATGAAGAAGAATGTTTTAATGCAGACACATAGAATCATCATACTGCTGTGATTATATGCATCAAGTGTTCATTCAAGGCCAAGGCAAAATATCGTAATATATATCGTATATCGCAATATGGCATAAAAATATCACAATATTAATAAAAGTCAATATCGCCCAGCCCTTGGGTGAATTATCTTGTCCTCATTAAGTGTCTTTTGTGAACCAGTGCGGGACTGCTGGCCCGCTAGCATCACACAGTGCAACCAGGGGCGTCACTAGACCTAATACTGTACTGGGGCACACCTGGGGCACAAATAATTCATGTGAGCGTGCAAAGCGCGCAAGCAAAAACATTTTTACCACTTATTTATCATAAAAAATACATAAATAGTGCTTTAAACTATGAAATCATATCAGATTATGTTGTATGGATCTTTGATTAACCACCTGAAATTAGCTAATGCATTTGACAAACTTGTGCACTTTTTTACTCCAGACTTCAAAACTACTACTGGTAAAAGCAAAAATGACGAGCAATTAATCTTTTTGAAATATTTATTGCAGTAATCATCTGCAAATTTAACATCTACAAAAGTAAAACAAAAAAAAAAGCACCCCTACATCTCTGGGTTCCTTTATATTATTTAATTTCCATTTATGGCAATGTGGCTAATCCTATTTCAGATACACAAAACTATAAAATATACACAAAACAATAAAGCCACAGTAGTAGAATAAATGAACAACTGTTGTGTGTCTGTTCAGGGAATCATTTTCTGAGAAGTAAACTGTAACGTTTCCTTTTCATTTTTGCAAAGTGGTCAATCACTCTGGACAGACATGGAAATATTACAGTAACTGTTATACAGTTGACCAGTGGTTCCCAACTGCTGGGTCGTGACATAAAAGTGGATCGTGTGTCATTTTCAGTGAGTCGCAGTCAGATGTGTGGATGAAAAAAAAAAGTTTAGGGAGAAAAAAATGAAATTGTGGCAACAAAACCAGATTATTTTAGCCTTTTTCTAGTGACTATTAGTGAGTATTTTAGCAAAAGGCAAACCGACTAACAAGTTGGAGGAGGACTCAGGACAGACATGGAAATAAATTTAAATGGGGCAACAAATCCCAATATTTTTAGCCATCTTTCTGAAAACAAATACAGAAATATTACTATTCTTTCTGGAAATAAAACCAGATGCTTTAGCTGTAGCTATTTTTCTGGTGACAAAACAAGATCATTTTAGTCAAAGTCGCACCGATTAACAAGACAAGTCTACTGTGCTATTTTTCTGTGAAATAAACTTGAATGATTTAAAAATGTGGCTCACGACTTGATGATATGGAAAAATGTTTTTCTTCCTGAAGATAAACCATTTGAGAAGCACTCAACTCACACATGCTTACTCCAAATCATCATTGATGCAGAACCAGCAGACAATAACCAACATTATGTTTCATGTTGATTGGAAATTCCCCCGACAGCTCGTACAACAAATGAATATGTTTGTCTTGATACAAGGAATAACGTTAGCAAACTTAGCATCAATTTAAGAATATTATGTTGCCTAGCTAGCTACGACTTCACTTACATCTCTCATTCCTGCTGCTTCTTCTCTGCTGTGGGCGAATAACTTTCTGATATCCATCTTGGAGTTACAGTTTGAGTCAAATCAAAATCAAAATAATGTAATTAACAAATTGTTGTTGGCTAACGTTACCTACCTCAGCAGTGATTCGCATCGCCTCTCTCTCTCTCTCTCTCTCTCTCTCTCTCTCTCTCTCTCTCTCTCAACCGAAGTCTCGATCCACACGTGAATAAATTACCATATTAAGTAGCCATGTGCTCACTGTTTCGTGTAGTGGATACAGTAGCAAACATTACCATACTAAGTAGTATGTGCGCTGTTGTCTATGTTATGTAGACTTAAAACTCTGAAGCATTTTCTTTTTTATTGGTGAAATTTTTACTGGGGCACTGCAGATCAACAGTGGGGCACGTGCCCCACTGAAATATGTCTGGCGACGCCCCTGAGTGCAACTAGTTCGCATAGAGCAGCCAAAATGGACAACGTTATCACAAAACCAAACACCACCGCACCAATGGTGGAAGATTTCATTTCAAACCATCGGAACAAGTTGGGCCTATCAACAACGAGAAGTCAGTTTGCAGAATGTGCGCAACTACAACAAACCAGCACACTCGAAACACAGCCATCCGACAGTAAACACTCACTTCGCGTTTGGTGAACAAGCCAGGTCCTGGGTAAACAAAACAGTGCAAAAGGGTGTGCGATCACAGAAAGTGTGGTTAAAGGCCTGCTGAAACCCACTACTACCGACCACTTAGTCTGATAGTTTATATATCAATGATGAAATATTAACATTGCAACACATGCCAATACGGACGGTTTAGTTTACTAAATTACAATTTTAAATTTCCCACGGAGTTTCTTGTTGAAAACGTCGCGGAATGATGACGTGTGTGTGACGTCTCGGGTTGTAGCGGACATATTAGCCGAGCTAAAAGTCGTCTCTTTTCATCGCATAATTACACATTAATTTGGACATCTGTGTTGCTGAATCTTTTGCAATTTGTTCAATTATTAATGAAGACTATAAAGAAGAATGCTGTTGGTGGAAAGCGGTGGATTGCAGCTGCCTTTAGCACAGAAACACAGCCTGTGTGTCTTTGTTTGTTGTGAAGCTTTAACAAGAGCGGTCAAGCGAACATGTTTCTCTACGTCAACCAGCAAGTTTTTGGATGGGAAAATTGTGAAATTAAGTCGGCTCTTACTGTAGACTTGAGTGGATTATGCGACCTCCTCCTGTAGCTGTCAAAAAGGCAGCTGTGATCTTGGCCACTCCATTGGCCTTTCTAAGAGACACTGGCGTTCACCGCAGCCCTCCGACTTTCAGGTATGACTTTATAATCTCACTAAAACACTATTAACACAATAAGCAGATGAGGGATTTTCCAGAATTATCCTAGTAAATGTGTCTAATAACATCTGAATCCCTCACACTGCGGTCGCCTGGAGCCGTCGCGTTTTCTTTTTTTTCTTTTTTTTTAGTGCTTCACTCTAACTTTCTTCATCCACACATTTTTCATCCTCGCTCAAATTAATGGGGGAATTGATGCTTACCCGGTCAGAATTGCTCGCGCTGCTGGTGGCTATGATTGTAAACAATGTGAGGATGTGAAGAGCCCTCACGCCGACGACGTCACCCGCACATGGTCTGCTACTTCCAGGTACGGGCAAGGCTTTTTAATTAGCGTCCAAAAGTTGCGAACTTTATCGTCGTCGTTCTCTACTAAATCCTTTCAGCAAAAATATGGCAATATCGCGAAATGATCAAGTATGACACATAGAATGGACCTGCTATCCCCGTTTGAATAAGAACATTTCATTTCAGTAGGCCTTTAAATACATCACCAAAGACATGCTGCCATTCAATACTGTTAAATGTGCTGTCCTGTTGTCATGTCATGTCGGTGTTTCTCACTCCAAATCGGCTAAACTTAATTTTTTTTTTGCATATGACTTGTTAAGGGCTTCACGGTGGCAGAGGGGTTAGTGCGTCTGCCTCACAATACGAAGTTCCTGCAGTCCTGGGTTCAAATCCAGGCTCGGGATCTTTCCGTGTGGAGTTTGCATGTTCTCCCCGTGAATACGTGGGTTCCCTCCGGGTACTCCGGCTTCCTCCCACTTCCAAAGACATGCACCTGGGGATAGGTTGATTGGCAACACTAAATTGGCCCTAGTGTGTGAATGTGAGTGTGAATGTTGTCTGTCTATCTGTTGGCCCTGCGATGAGGTGGCGACTTGTCCAGGGTGTACCCTGCCTTCCGCCCGATTGTAGCTGAGATAGGCGCCAGAGCCCCCCGCGACCCGGAAGGGAATAAGCGGTAGAAAAATGGATGGATGGATGTATGACTTGTTAAACATCTGTTTAAACTGTAGTGTTTGCCATATTTCACTAATATCCTGAAAAATATATTTTATTGCTTTTGGTTGTAATTTATATTCCTTTGCAAAATTTGGCTAACAAACCAAGCGTATTGTATTGTTATTTTTTTTGTTAATTGTTTTAACTTGGAGATTTAAACGTTTGCATTCCAATTACAATGTTAAAATACATGGGAAATAGACGTTAATTACATTTGAAAGGATATACATTCATTATTATAATGTATTATCATTACATCATGAATTGATTAACGTGGACCCCAACTTAAACAATGAAAAACTTATTCGGGTGTTACCATTTAGTAGTCAATTGTACGGAATATGTACTGTACTATGCAATCTACTAATACAAGATTCAATCAATCAATGGTTGATTTGGTCTCATAAAAATAATGGCAATAGTATTGTTTATCGACAATAATCTGAAGATCGATATATGAGTATATTTAGTTATCGGCCCATACCTAGTTACTAAAATGCAAGTTGATCCATCACCCCATCTTTATATTTGTTGTTTTCAAAGTGTACAAACCTTTCTTGAAATATGGACTTTTGTTGAGGCTGGTTATTCATGTTTACATTGTTCATTATGTAGAAATTTTATTTTGTATACATGGGTTTCTATTTACAAACCCTGTTCGAAACCAATTAAGTGTGTGAATTGAGGTTCCACTGTACGTCAATAAAATAAGCAAGTAGGATTTCACATAGTATTTTCACATTATGTTATTGCACCCTACCGTGTTTTACAATCAGTTTAAAAATGGGGCAGTTGCATACATGGATATATTATTGCTTAGAAATTTAAATAATATGCAATACATATATTTTCAACAATCACTTAGTACAGTATTTTGTTTTATCTTATAGTATGTAAGCAATGCATATATTGGAATCCTGATAAAATTAGGTTCAATTACAGACATAAATCACATCTTCTTTTTGCTATGTGGTGTTGCAGATGAGAGGCGACCTCATTTGAAGACTCTGTGTTTGGTTTATGGTGCCCTCACTTGCTAATGAGAGCCTCCAAAATTAGAGCTTTCAGAAGTTGTTGCATAACTGCATGTCATTGAAAGACACATTTTCTGGAAATTAAAATGCAAATGACACAATAACCTTTGACATTGTGGGAAATTACCATGTCACACTTCCATGCAACATTGATTTTAAACTCCTTCTTGGAATATGTCTTTTGATATAGAGCTATAGAGAGTGTTTCCCGTTCGGGCTCCAGTACTCTGGAATGCCCTCCCGGTAACAGTTAGAGATGCTACCTTAGTAGAAGCATTTAAGTTCCATCTTAAAACTCATTTGTAAACTCTGGTCTTTATATAAAACCCCCATTTAGACCAGTTGATCTGCTGTTTCTTTTTTGCTCAACCCCCCCTGTCCTTTGTGGAGGGAGGGGCACAGGTTCGGTGGCCATGGATGAAGTGCTGGCTGTCAAAAGTCGGGACCCAGGGTGGACCGCTCGTCTGTGCATTTGTTGGGGACGTCTCTGCGCAGCTGACCTGTCTCCGCTCGGTATGGTCTCCTGCTGGCCCCACTATGGACTGGACTCTCACTATTATGTTAGATTCATTATGGACTGGACTTTCACAATATTATGCTTGATCCACTCGACGTTCATTGCACCGGTCGCCCAGGTGGGTTCCCACATCTGTGGTCCCCTCCACAAATTTGGAGAAAAACTCAACCATTGGGTTGAGTTTTTCCTTCCCCTGATGTCGGATCTGATCCGAAGATGTCATTGTGACTTGTGCAGCCCTTTGAGACACTTGTGATTTAGGGCTTTATAAGTAAACATTGATTGATTGATTGATAACACAGTTGTTTGGGTTCATATAATACCGATCACATTATTCCCATGATAACATTATCTAGAAATCCTTATTTTTTTCCGACAAAGAAAACAAAATATTCACGCTGCTGCCTGTTCTTGCTGCTCGCATTCCTTTGTCGTCGTCAAAGGTCAGTGCTATCGTTGTATTTTGTGTGCTTCTAAAAATTTTATAGCCTTCTACAGTCCTATTACAACAAATGTTGTCGTCATATCAAATTTAAAAAACACTTGCTCTCTTTGTTTCACTGCTTCACTTTTAGCTAACAAGCTAGCTGCTAAGCTAGTGGAGGTAAGCTAGCCCCGGTCTGAATCTCCCCTCCTTCTTCGTCTTCTTCTCGCACTCCAATCATGGAAAGGTTGTCCCTGCTGGAGGGACGTGTCCGCCAGTTAGAGCAAAGTAACTTAGAAACTTTAGATGCCGTGGACATCCTTGCTAGCATTAGCCGTATTGAGCTAACTTGCCCTGTTTGTATCAATCATCAAGCAATCAAAGATTATTTATTTAGCCCTTAATCACAAGTGTCTCAAAGTGCTGCACAAGCCACAACGACATCCCCGGCTCAAATCCCACATCAGGGCAAGAAAAAAACTCCACCCAATGGGATGCAATGAGAAACTTTGGAGGGGACCGCAGATGTGGGGACCCCAGGGCGACAGGTGCAATGGACGTCGAGTGGACTTAGTATATAGTGTGATAGTCCAGTCCATAGTGGGGCCAGCAGGGGATCATCTTGAGTGGAGACAAGTCAGCAGCGCAGACATTTCCCCAACTACAGCCCAATTGGGGTTCACCCAGGGTCCTGACTTTGAACAGCTAGTGCATAATCTGTGGTCACCTAATAACCTCTCCACTCAGTTGTAGCAGCTCTAAACTGCCTAACAGATGCATAATAGATGTAGCTTGTTAGCTAGTAGTACACCCCAGCCACTACATAGCAATGAAAACAGGCGAAAATTCAGGGTCCATTGCACGATCGCGCTATATAGACTACCGTATTTCCTTGAATTGCCGCAGGGCATATAGTATGCGGCTGCTTCGCAAAATAATTTGCACATACTTAGTATTACCGCCGTGTCAAACTCGTGACAACACGAGTGACACTTCCCCTGTCATCATTTTCAAAATGAAGGAGGATGATTTCAATACCGGTAATTTGAAATCGCATAAAGGGAAGAAGATTAAGAGTTATTCAGTAGGAATTAAGGTCCAAGCTTTTGAATATAGGTATGCTAAAAAGAACAGTAAGCAGCTATGTTTTATTAATATACCTGTGGAGCTTGAGTCCGGCCCAAGATGACGGCGAGGAGACGGCAAGCGAGCGGAGAGAAGGAACGTAAAAGCGACCTGGACTGAGGTTTTATTGAAAAAAAAAACAAAGTCAAACTGCTCAAGCCATGTCCTTCCTTGGTGGTCCTGGGAACCTGCAAGACGACGGCTTGAGATTGTCACAATACCGTAGCTGTGTCTGTCAAATATGAGTCATTAAATGACTCATGCCTCCTGGTGGTAGAGGGCGCTAGTGATCCTTCTTGTGACTACAAGAAGGTAAAACTACGGCTAGAAGTAAAATGAGCGACGTGAATTGTGCTGGGACGGATATAACGCGGCAGGTGCACGACGGACCTTTTAGGATGTAACACCTATGCTGGCTTTGTAAACAACCGGGCCGAAATAAAGCATGTTCCAGTCCTAAATACCCAGTGTATTATTTATACAATAACACTTCATGTTGGCAGCGGTGGGATAAAGAGATCACCCACGGAGCAGAATGGGAGAGGGAGTTGTCCGAGGGTAATTCTGTCGTCGCCCGCACTCGAGGAGCCGAGCTAACTGATAGCAGCGGTCTGATAGCAGTTTTCTAAACTGGACTTTCAATCGAAGCAGGAGGTAATAAAGGAAAATATTCATCGAGATAGAGATACTTTTAAAACTGAAGAAAGATAAGAAAGACTTCTATAAACAAGTTATCGACGCCTTTGATCAGAAAGAGCTGGCATGGATTTCATTTATAAGTAAAGGTAAGACCATAATAACGTTTTTTTTTTATTAAATGTGCTTTTCATGATGGCATCCCTACATCCCACTCAAATTTTTACTGCATGCCTTTGGTAAGTGCCAGAGTGAGAAGAGTTTTTAAAATAATTAGCGCATGCTTACTTTTACCGCATGCCTTTGGTAAGCGCAGGAGTGAGAAGAGTTTTTAAATTAATTAACGCCCCGGCGGCAATTCAAGGAAATCTGGTATCTCGTTGTATTGGGCCACGTTATATCGAACTTTGAGTGTAATTGCGAGCGGATTGTACTAATTGTTTTAATGGCACAACAATAACTCTGCTAGTAAAAAGCACAACTAATCAAATTTATTAAAACAGTGATTTTTTTTCTCCTATTGGTCATGATGGATACAAAAAAGAACACATTTCTTTTCTAAGCTTGATATTTTTGAGTGACCTTTATTTCGCTTTGCATCTATTATTCTTCTACTTTGTACAAAACCCTCACTTTTCTAAGTCAACTGTGTTCCTCTCTCTCCACATGTTAAGAGTCTGGGTGTCATCTCAGACAGCAAACTGCCATTTCAATCTCACATCAATAACATCCCTCGCTCTGCTTACATCCATCTCTGTAAGATCATCCAGCTGCGCCCCTCTCTTACTGTCCTTGCTGCCTCCATCCTTGTTCTTAGTCTGGTCGCCTTACGCATTGATTACTGCAACTCCCTTCTCTTTGGACTCCCTCAGAAGTCCCTCCATAAGCTTCAACTGGTCCATAACTCTGCTGCCCGGATCGTAACCAAAACTCCGCAATTCCATCACATCACGCTCATTCTGCAGAAAACTTCACTGGCTTCCGGTCAGGCTAAGAATTGATCACAAAATCCTTCTATATACCTTCAAACCTTATTTGTCTGACCTCCTCCACATCGCTAGTCCAGCACGCTCCCTCAGATCCTCCTCTCCCATCCACCTAGCTTTGCCATCAACCCGCCTCATCACCATGGAGAGCAGAACCTTCAGTCACCCTGCTCCCAAACTCTGGAACTATCTGACATCTGTATATATTTATATCTTCAAATCCAGACTCAAAACCCACCTGGTCACAATTGCATATGCACTGTAACTGTCTCTAAACAGTCCTTGATTTGTTTGTTACAGGGTTGTACGGTATACTTTGTTGTTTATTGTTCTTTGGTCAATGGTCAACAAAGCAAACAAACAGTTGTACATTCATAGATTGAAAATAAATAAATAAATAAATGGGTTGTACGTGTATAGCGCTTTTCTACCTTCAAGGTACTCAAAACGCTTTGACACTACTTCCACATTTACCCATTCACACACACATTCACACACTGATGGAGGGAGCTGTCATGCAAGGCGCTAACCAGCACCCATCAGGAGCAAGGGTGAAGTGTCTTGCTCAGGACACAACGGACGTGACGAGGTTGGTGCTAGGTGGGGATTGAACCAGGGATCCTCGGGTTGCGCACGGCCACTCTCCCACTGGGCCTCGCCGTCCCAAAAATAAAAAATGTTGCAGACCGAAAGGGTTTAGGCTGAAGTTAAACACTTATTGCGCCTAACCCTATAAACAATGTCAAGTACAAAATAAACTTCCGAAAATTATAAATGTCCTCTGCATAACTTATTATAAATACACATTATAAACAACATGAACGTAGTTCAATTTTATATACAGTACAGGCATATGAAATATCCCTGTGTACATATTTAACCTTTGCACCAATTATATATACAATATATACAAACAATTGTATAAATGATAAATGGGTTGTACTTGTATAGCGCTTTTCTACCTTCCAGGTACTCAAAGCGCTTTGACACTACTTCCACATTTATCCATTCACACACACATTCACACACTGATGGAGGGAGCTGCCATTCAAGGAGCCAACCAGCACCCATCAGGAGCAAGGGTGAAGTGTCTTGCTCAGGACACAACGGACGTGACGAGGTTGGTACTAGGTGGGATTTGAACCAGGGACCCTCGGGTTGCGCATGGCTACTCTCCCACTGCGCCACGCCGTCCCACGCCGTGTACTTCTATTATTATTTATACCCCATGTTAAGTTTTTAATTAACATTAATCACAGCATTAACTACAATGTTGATTCAAGAGTGATATATTTTTTCAAGACATATGTCTCAAAGTGTTTTTTTAAATGTGTGAATGGAACTGGAACATTTTAAGGAATCATCCAAGCTGTTCCACAGTTGAACTCCTCTAAAAGAAACACATCTACTTTTTAAGCTTGTTCTTAGTTTTGCTTTCTGAAAGAAAGCTGAACCTCTGAGGTCAAAGGGATTCTCTCTGGATTCATACCAGTATAATTACAGTACCGCGATACTAATGAATCATTTTCGGTACGACACCGTCTCTGAAACGTACCCGTCACACACTCCCCCGCGCCCATGTAAAAGTCACATCGTGACATTGCTGGTTTACAAGCAGACGAGCATGTTCAACGGCACACAATCACAGAGTACTTACAAGCAGACACAGTGTCGACAGAAAATGGAGAACGGACACATTTTGGCCTAAAATTTAACAATAAAGGTGATGTTATAACACTGAAACGCCCTCAGGAAGAGATGCTTTAGGACATGGCTAGCTAGCTAGCGGCTAACGTCCATCTGCCATTGGCAGTGTTATAGCTACTTCTAAATGTGAAGTGAAGTGAATTATATTCATTAGGGCTGCGAATCTTTGGGTGTCCCACGATTCGATTCAATATCGATTCTTGGGTCACGATTCGATAATATATCGATGTTTTTCGATTCGATTCGATTCTCGATTCAAAAACAATGTTTTTCCGATTCAAAAGGATTCTGTATTCATTCAATACATAGGATTTCAGCAGGATCTACACCAGTCTGCTGACATGCTAGCAGAGTAGTAGATTTAAAAAAAAAAAAAAGCTTTTATAATTGTAAAGGACAATGTTTTATCAACGGATTGCAATAATGTACATTTGATTTAACTATTAAACGAACCAAAAATATGACTTATTTTATCTTTGTGAAAAAAGTGTTGTCAAGCTTATGAGATTCGATGCAAGTGTAAGCCACTGTAACACTATTGTTCTTTTTTATTTTATTTTTTATAAATCTCTAATGATAATGTCAATGAGGGATTTTTAATCACTGCTATGCTGAAATTTTAACTAATATTGATACTGTTGTTGATAATATTCATTTTTGTTTCACTACTTTTGGTTTGTTCTGTGTCGTGTTTGTGTCTCCTCTCAATCGCTCTCTTTATTGCAGTTTTGAGTGTTGCTGGGTCTGGTTTGGTTTTGGAATTGGTTTGCATTGTTATGGTATTGCTGTGTATTGGTTTGTTGGTTTTGATAAAAATAAAAAAAATAAAAAATCGATTTTTAAAAAAATGAGTCTCGATTCTGAATCGCACAACGTATTCAATTCGATTCTTATCCGAATCGATTTTTTCCCACACCCCTAATATTAATATAGCGCTTTTACTCTGGAGACTCAAAGCGCTTTACAAAGTAAAACCCAATATCTAAGTTACATTTAAAGCAGTGTGGGTGGCACTGGGGGGAGGGTGGGTAAAGTGTCTTGCCCAATGACACAACGGCAGTGAGTAGGATGGCAGAAGCGGGGATCACACCAGGAACCCTCACGTTGTTGGTACAGCCACTCTAACAACAAAGCTATACCTGGCCCTAAATCACTAATCCTGGTCTCCATGGCAACGGATAAAGTATGTTTCTGACGAGTATCATCCCTGCAGAACGAGGAATAGTTAAACATGCTTCACTCACCGGCAACAAAATGTAAACAAACTATCTCAAATATCTAGTCGATACTACTATGTTTGGCATCACAACATCTTCTTTTGTTTTTTTTCCAGTGTACATTATGTTTTCAAACTCAGGAAATATTTATTTGGACACATGAGGACTTTAAATGTGACCAATGTATGATCCTTTAACTACTTGGTATCGGATTGATACCCAAATTTGTGGTATCATCCAAAACGAATGTAAAGTATCAAACAACAGAATAAGTGATTATTACATTTTAATTGACTTGTAGCTAGAACATGTTTAAAGAGAAAGTAAGCAGATATTAACAGTAAATGAACAAGTAGATTAATAATTCATTTTCTACCATTTGTCCTTAATAATGTTGACAAAATAATAGAATGATAATTGACACAATATTTTACGGCATGTGTCAGCAGACTAAATAGAGCCTTTGTTTACTTACAACTAAAAAAAAAAGTTGTCCAATATGTTCGCTATTTTATTTAAGGACTTAACTCCAATTTTTGTGGTTCCATTTATTTAGAAAAGTATCAAAGTGCCGAAATAATTTTAGTATCGTTACCATAATATTGGTATCGTTACAACACTAGTTTGTTAAATGTTGATTTCAGTCAAACCCACAGCATTACTTGTCTGTGCGACAACTCTGGAACTCCCTGCTGTACCGATATCATATGTTAGTTTGAATATGTTTTCTTTTGAGCCTGATTTATTGAATAAATGTTGATATTATTACACACCATTTATTTTTAGAGAGGACAGGGCATTTCTACATAAATGCTTGACTTGATCATTACTACAAAATCAGAAGTGCTATTCTCATTGCACGAATGAATGGATAAATATTGATTTGGGCTGTCAAAGTTGACACATAAATAATGCATCAACGCAAATGCTATTTTTGTTCGTAATGTGAGAAGTCATTCTTGCGTGTGCTCTTACTTTGGACAAACATAAAAGAGATGCACATCTGGAACATGTGAAATTATTATTATAATTATAATTATTTGGACAATGAATGGTGTTTTACTGTAAGTGTAATGTCCTGCCAGATGTTTTCTATTGGCTAAAACAACATTAACTGGATTACTTGGAGTCACTGGTTTGTTTGTGATTTCACTTCATTGTACATTTCTGTAGATGTTTGTCACTCATTCAGGTCATTGTAATCTGCAAAGGTTGAATTAAGTCAACTTTTTATTCGTCTTATTTGTGGAAGACGTTACATCAGTGTTCTCCAAACTATGGCTAAGGTTTTTTTTTTTATTTGTCCGACCCCTTGTATGTTAGCTACCTCTCTTTGTTTATAATGTCTATTTTCTGCTGGATCTACTCGCTATTTTATGATGCCCTTTCTTTTTTTCCATTGCTGCTGCTGTTACATACAGTATACTGTAATACTGTACATCAGGGGTGTCCAACTCATGTGGGTATGTTTAGTTGGACATTGATTTGTGTATAATTACTCAGTGTATCTTTTAATTTAGCAGCCTACTGTTTGAGTATCCTGGAGAACATTTCGAAAATGATTTGTTATTTTTATAGATCATTTAAATATGCAACCATTTTTTACTAGCACATATTTTTGGCTCCTCTCATATCATTATCATTTTACAAATATATACTTACCGTAAACAAAACATTATAAATGTCATTCATCATGAGGTAACTACAGAAAATGTTGATTAAATTTAAACATCAGCCTTAATATAATAAACACATATTTACCTTCATCTAAATAGGGCTGCACAATTGTATCGGTTAATTAGATTGCAAAAAAAGCTTTGAATTATATTGTGTTGCTTGGATTAATTGTTTAATGAGTGTAACTTATTCGGACCACATGGAGTGTCCGGTATTTTAAATACGCAGACATACAGTATCGTATTTTTTGGAGTATAAGTCGCTCCGGAATATAAGTCGCACCTGCCGAAAATGCATAATAAAGAAGAAAAAAATATATACATATAAGGCGCATTTTTCTCGGAAATTTATTTGATAAAACCCAACACCAAGAATAGACATTTGAAAGGCAACTTAAAATAAATAAAGAATACTGAACAACAGGCTGAATAAGTGTACATTATATGACGCATAAATAACCAACTGAGAAGGTGCCTGGTATGTTAACATAACATATTATGGTAAGAGTCATTCAAATAACTATAACATATAGAACGTGCAATACGTTTACGAGGGCTGTGAATCTTTGGGTGTCCCACGATTCGATTCAATATCGATTCTTGGGGTCACGATTCGATAATATATCGATTTTTTTCGATTCGATTCAATTCGATTCTCGATTCAAAAACGATATTTTTCCGATTCAAAACGTTTCTGTATTCATTCAATACATAGGATTTCAGCAGGATCTACCCCAGTCTGCTGACATGCTAGCAGAGTAGTAGATTTAAAAAATAAAAAAAAAGCTTTTATAATTGTAAAGGGACAATGTTTTATCAACTAATTGCAATAATGTAAATTTGTTTTAACTATTAAACAAACCAAAAATACGACTTATTTTATCTTTGTGAAAACATTGGACACAGTGTGTTGTCAAGCTTATGAGATGCGATGCAAGTGTAAGCCACTGTGACACTATTGTTCTTTTTTATTATTTTTATAAATGTCTAATGATAATGTCAGTGAGGGATTTTTAATCACTGCTATGCTGGAATTATAACTAATATTGATACTGTTGTTGATAATATTCATTTTTTGTTTCATTACTTTTGGTTTGTTCTGTGTCATGTTTGTGTCTCCTCTCAATTGCTCTGTTTATTGCAGTTCTGAGTGTATTTCCGGTGTCAGTTTTGGTTTTGGAATTGGATTGCATTGTTATGGTATTGCTGTGTATTGGTTTGTTGGATTGATTAAAAAAAACAAAAAACTATTTTTTTAAAATGAGAATCGATTCTGAATCGCACAACGTAAACGATTCGATTCGTATTCAAATCGATTTTTTCCCACACCGCTAACGTTTACCAAACAATCTGTCACTCCTAATCGCTAAATCCGATGAAATCTCATACATCTAGTCGCTTATGTGAATGAGCTAAATAATATTATTTGCTATTTCACGGTAATGTGTTAATAATTTCACACATAAGTCGCTCCTGAGTAGAAGTCCTACCCTGGGCCAAACTATGAAAAAAACTGCGACTTATAGCCCAAAAAATATGGTAATTAGATTGCAAAAAAATCTTTGAATTATATTGCGTTGCTTGTATTAATTGTTTAATGAGTGTAACTAATTGAGTGTGATGAAATACGCAGACATACAGTAATTCCCACACAGTTGCTGCAATAGTGAGCACCTTAGAGCACTGGAGTGTGGGTGCTATAGTGTGTGTGGCGGCAAACATCGGATACAATTGATTTATTTTTCATTTTATTCGATCAAAATTCGAATGTCAATGTTGATGATGTGCATTTATTAGAAATAAAAGAATGACAGTTACGTAAGGCAAGCAGAACAAATCTTCTATAAATTACTCGATTACTAAAATAACCGATAGCTCCGGCCATACTTCTAAAGACACATTGTTTGAAGTACAAATTATAAAATGGGTCACACATTAATGCATCTGATTTTAACTACATTTTGGGTCATCATTATTGACCAAATTTGTAATTGGTAAAAACATCATCAACGAGGACGGGAGTACGTCTATGAATGTTTTCACTGTCATCTCAGGGCATTCAATTGATCACAACAGGACTTTTTGGTTTGTCTTACAAACGTCGAAGACATTTCGCCACTCATCAACCAAACCCTCCAGTTGCGATCGATTGAATGCCCTGAGCGAACAGGAGTATTCAATCAAATGTTTACCTTTTAAATGTAGACACTGTTAGGGCCAGTATCTATAAACACAACAAAAAATTTATACAAATAATATACAGGTATGTATTAAATTGAAACATGATTTGTTATAGACCAGGGGTCGGCAACCTTCATTATACAAAGAGCCATTTTTGGCCATTTCCCCCCAACTAAAACCCAACTAGAGCCGCAAACTCTGTTCGATTCCTAGAATGACGATAACACCACTTACAGTTTCGTTACACGTACGCTGTAGAATTTATGAAATCAAACACTTGACAACGATTCACATTTTATTTCTGGGTGTAAGCAATTCACCAAATTATTTTGAACATTCGAAAAAAATACATTGGCCCTTCCCTTATTCATGAATTTGAAAAAATCAAGTCGCGCCAATATTCTAAAGGCATACAACTGGAGCATATTTCATTTGACTAAAAGGTAAAAGAACAACCTCGTCTTCAATAAAAGCAAATCAATCTGTCCATGAAGCATTTAATGTTCTATTTTCATCAAAAATGTTTCTCTTTTTTAATCCGGCCATTGCTAGTTTACCGGGTGTTGACGGCTAAAAACAATACAATTGTTTGGCAGCAAAAGATGACGCACAGGGGCTGTGACATACGCGAATCCCTGAGGGGTGATGGACGGCTGGGCAGCGCCAGATGAGCTGCAGCCTGCCACCGTAGCCCCCACTCCCTCCCCTCTGATGCAATTCTCGAAATGTATGTTGTAATATGTATATGTGCTTTGCTATGGAGGTTTTTTCCCAATCCAGTCTGGGCTCCTAAGGGGCCAGATTGTATTTTTGTACTCATCCTCCCCCAGCGTTGACCTTTTTCCCATCTTTTACAGGGCGCCTTGTGGCGACCCATCAGCGTTCCTGTTCTGTCACCCTGCACACTGTTTGTTTGTCTAATCTTGAACGGGTTTGTGCTGAAAACATATTTTCATTGTACTTGTGCAATGACAATAAAGACCTACCTTCTTACCTACAGTACCTACCTACCTTTCTTCGATCGACAATATATCAAAATGTTTTATTATCATATGATAAGATACCAGAACTCTCCAAAATATCAACTGTTAGATTCAAAATAGCTAGATAAACGTAATTAAGTAAATAACCATTATTTGTTGACATTTTGTTTCAAAGCCAAAGGGAGCCACGGCAGTGGCATGAAAGAGCCGCATGTGGCTCCAGAGCCGCGGGTTGAAGACCCTTGTTATAGACCCAATGGTACTATTTAATCTGACTGGGAGTTCAATAGTGGACCTCAAATTAATATTGAGGACCTGTGAATGAGGGCAGCACGGTGGAGGAGGGGTTAGTGCGTCTGTTTCACAATACGAAGGTCCTAAGTAGTCCTGGGTTCAATCCCGGTCTCAGGATCTTTCTGTGTGGAGTTTGCATGTTCCCCCCGTGACTGTGTGGGTTCCCTCCGGGTACTCCGGCTTCCTCCCTCTTCCAAAAACATGCACCTGGGGATAGGTTGATTGGCAACACTAAATTGGCCCTTGTGTGTGAATGTAGCTGAGATAGGCACCAGCACCACCCGCAACTCCAAAGGGAATAAGCGGTAGAAAATGGATGGATGAATGCAACCGTGAACGAGCCAATTGAACAATACCTGGGTTTGCATAACGCAGCGATTCTCAAACTGGTGGTACACAGGCTCCATCTAGTGATATGCAGGAGAATCACCAAACATCCATCCATCCATTTTCTACCGCTTATTCCCTTTTGGGGTTGCGGGGGGCGCTGGCGCCTATCTCAGCTACAATCGGGCGGAAGGCGGGGTACACCCTAGACAAGTCGCCACCTCATCGCAGGGCCAACACAGATAGACAGACAACATTCACACTCACATTCACACACTAGGGACCATTTTTTAGTGTTGCCAATCAACCTATCCCCAGGTGCATGTCTTTGGAGGTGGGAGGAAGCCGGAGTACCCGGAGGGAACCCACGCATTCACGGGGAGAACATGCAAACTCCACACAGAAAGATCCCGAGCCTGGATTTGAACCCAAGACTGCAGGACCTTCGTATTGTGAGGCAGACGCACTAACCCCTCTTCCACCGTGAAGCCCTCACCAAACATTAAATATTAAATATTCAAACACAGTGTTACTGTTCAAAGTACTGTTTGTAATGTTATAGTGGCCAACAATGTTAAATGTATCTCTTAAATAAAACCTATGCCTTGTTTTAATGAATATTTAGGCCTACTCTGCTACTTTTTCCTACTGTTGGTCGTTATGGTGGTACTTGGAGAGCCAAGTTTTTTCTGAGGTGCTACTTGGTGAAAAAACTTTGACAACCACTGGCTTAACGCGTCAACGCAGTATATTTAGCTAGTGTTAGTGCACTGAATAGTTATTAGCTACCCCGCTTTTGGCACAATTGGAAGACGGGGTCTAGTGCCAAACATGATTCCACACACACACACACACACACACACACACACACACACACACACACACACGCACGCACACACACACACACACACACACACACACACACACACACACGCGCGCACACACACAGTATGTAGGTATAGGTGCACAATTTAGCAAAGTCGTAAAGTGACTATAGTTGTGACCGCTCTATGCAAATATTTATTGGTAACCATTTAACCATTCATATCATAAATGAAATACAATGACTCAAAATGCTCTACAAGACCAACTCACAGCATGCTGGCTCACCTGCTAATACATGAACATATTTAGATGGATAGTACTTTATTGATTCCTTCAGGAAAATTTGAGTTAAAACATGTAATACATTCTTGTCATTTTATTCATTAAATCAGTGCTTAAAATAGTCTACTAAGGGCCTGATTTTATTAATGGTTGACGTGTACTGAAACCAGGGCAAACCTGATTGCACACGCAAAGCTGGTATATTAAATGTGTGCAAAGTGGATGGCGTCTGTTAAATGAAGAGAATAAGGCGTGCATGTGTCTTCATTTAAATGCAAAATATATGCTGATCATCAAAACGCCCATGATACGGGAGGAGAATATGCAAATATAAATATTTAACAAGTGCAATGTAATATATCAACACTCAGCACCGTTTTGCAGGCATTATTGTGCGTTTTATTTGGCACGTGTCAGAATGGACGTGCAAACTGACAGTTCCACACACGGCTGCAGGAACGGTGCTTGCGCTGCACAGAAAGACGCCGGACGGTTAATCCTTCGTCCTTTGTGTGTGTGTCAACACATTTGGATGGAGATAATTAAAACATATGAGAGATATTGTCTATTCAGCAACATGACTGTTTTTTTTTATAGCTTCTAGAGGACTAAAGGGCTGATTAAAACAATTAAAGCGTTTTGGTTTCCTTTAGTATTTCTTGTATGTTTGTTATTTTTAGACGGAATACTTCTTACGAAACAAAAATTTTGAAGTAAGTCTCAGGGCGTTCAATCGTATTGAAGTAAGCGTTTTTTTGCGTATTGAGAGGATTAAGTGCAGCTTATTGCTAGAGGACCGAAGGGCCCTAATTCTTTCGTGGCGGGCCACCACACATAAATGAATGTGTGGGAAACCCTGGGGTTAGCAAAGGCCATTGTTGGAATGCACAGAATAATTATGCCTAAATTCAGCACAGTACGGATGAAAGAGTGTGAGTACATCCTAACCGTCTCTACTGTTTTGTTCATTTCACATCTGGTGTTTCGTTGCTTTTCCTCTTGGTTTTGCTCAATTATCATTTAAGTTGTGCAAGAAAACATACCTTCTTGTTTTATTGTCAATATGTTTTTTCCTTGTTTGCAGGATTTGGGTTTTAAATAAACTTCTTTTACACTGCAAATTGATTTGAATGAGTAGAATGGAGTAGAATGAGGCAGCACGGTGTAACAGGGGTTAGTGCATGTGCCTCACAATACGAAGGACCTGAATAGTCCTGAGTTCAATCCCGGGCTCGGGATTTTTCTGTGTGGAGTTTTCATGTTCTCCTCGCAACTGTGTGAGTTCCCTGCGGGTACTCCGGCTTCCTTCCACTGCCAAAAACATGCACTTTAGGATTACGAAAACTCAAACAAGTTGAAAAACTTTTTGGGGTGTTACCATTTAATGGTCAATATCAGGGGCGCTCACACTTTTTCTGCAGGCTAGCTACTTTTCAATTGACCAAGTCGAGGAGATCTACCTCATTCCTATTTATAATTTATATTTATCTATTTATGAAAGAGACATTTTTGTTAACAAGTTAATGGTGTTTAATGATAATACAAGCATGTTTAACACATATAGATTTGTTTCTTTCATGAAGGCAAGAATATAAGTTGGTGTATTTGATTCTGATGACTTGCATTGATTGGAATTAGACAGTGGTGCTGATAACGTCCGCATTTTCAAATGGAGGAAAAAAAAAGTCCTCCTTTCTGTCCAATACCACATGAAAGTCGTTGGATTTGGCATCTCATTTGTCCAACTTGCATACTCGTTTTTAAACACTTTGTTATGAGAGTAGCATATGTGTGTGGCCCTTTAATGTCTGGCAGCAGGTGAGTGACGTCAGTGACTGTGCGGGTGGGCAAGCAAGTGAGAAAGCGGTCGCTGAGGGCGGGGGAGAAATACATTGGCATCAAACTCCGTAGCTTGCTAGCTTGTGCACGCTAGCTTTCTGAGACTCTTATTTTGTTAGCACAGGCAGGATGAAACAGGTCTTTTATGGTGAAGACAGGAACTGTGCAGTCGGTCTTTAGAGTTTTGACAGTAGGTACGGAGTCTCTAGAAATAAAATGTGTTTCTCTGCGTCCGCCCTGTTAGTGATTTTTTTCTTAAATATGAGCTCGCAGCAGCCAGCGTCATCTCACAAGATCCTCGGGTGCCGAGATTGTCAAACAACTGACGAAAGTGAAGTCTTGGTATGATTGATGATTGCTCATTTTTATGTCTATTTTTTAATGCCTGGCTTGAGATCGACTGACACACCCTCCGAGATCGACCAGTCGATCGCGATCGACGTAATGGGCACCCCTGGTCAATAGTATGGAATATGTACAGTGCTGTGCAATCTACTAATACATGTTTCAATCAATGAATCAATCAATCAAACCTGGGGATTGATTGATTGTCAACACTAAAATGGTCCCGAGTGTGTGAATGTGAGTGTGAATGGTGTCCGTCTATCTGTGTTGGCCCTGTGATGAGGTGGTGACTTGTCCAGGGTGTACACCGCTTTCCGCCCAAATGCAGCTGAGATAGGCTCCAGCACCCCCCGCGACCCCAAAAGGGACAAGCGTTACAAAATGGATGGATGGATGAGTAGAATGGAAATTTGAAAAAAAAACATACTTCTTCTTGTAATGTCAAGAGTTAAATAAGCTTGAGCTTTCCTATCAAATGTGTTTTTTGTCTGCATTTTTAGGTAGAAAGCCTCTGAAAGCAGGATGACCCAAACAGCTAATGTTGCGACTCTATGTTGCTGTGATGCACACAGGCATTACATCGTTGTCAATGTGCATCTATATGCACCAAAGGAAGTGAACTACTATTTACATTTAAATTCATGAGCTTGTCTTTTACATTTCCATGATGCACACAACACTGAAGGTTCCACTGAAGGAAACCCACACGGGTTCTTAAGTTGTTTTTATCGATCTTTTGCTTTCACATTCTGAATGCAAAGTGGTGCGATTATGTGCATGCCAGGTCTTGTTTTTTGCAGGTTATAACCCGGCTTTTACTTTCTTCCTACCAATTCTCTGTCAGACATTACAGCACTATAAAAGTCTTTGATATTAGACTATTTGTTGTGAACTGTTTGACAATTCGAGCTGTGTACTTGTGGCTCACTAATTTATTGACGTCAATAGCCTTTACCTTCCTCGATTCTCAGAACAAACGGTTATTTTCAAAGAAAATCCCTTTCTCTGAGACAAACTTCCATTTAGTAATTTACAGAAAGTAATTCTCCACCTTCCCTGTCATCTTCCAATTACACTTCTCATTCTGCCTGGATTTCATGGTCGCGCCACGGTCGCGGGTGTGTCTATTTTCTCCCTCATTTAACCACCCTCTCTCATTCTGCCAAGCAAACACAGTTCCAGGCCGCCTTGTGTATGTGTTTGCACAGTTTTGCATTTGTCTTTCAGTTCGTCTGTACATAAAAATGCAAATCTGCGGTCCTGCATTAAATCATATGATGGCAACATTCCGATTGAAAGCAAGTCGGGAAAAATTCTTATGACCGGGATAATCCACTTCTGTCTGATGTTCTCGAGAGGTCGGGCTGCTGTCACCAAAGTAATTAACAAGCTCAAGTTGGCCGCTTGCTCCTTTGTGAAGGTGGCTGCCTCAGTGACCTTGAAGAAAACACAGACGTGGGTGGAATGTGATTGATATGCGATCCAGATCTCTTGATTTACCCCCTCGGCTTTCTTGACTTTATCCATCTATCTCTCATTTGCTGACCTTTCTCCTCCTGTTTATCTTAGCACTTGAACCTATTTAAACTTTCAAATGACCGCTTAGCTCTTTGTGTTGGGCTACTGTGTATACATGCAAAACACCTGTTTAGAATGCTATTTGTAGTAAAGAGCTACTTTATCGGGATGTCTAATGTCAGATAGAGACTCTAAGGCCCCGTTTACACTAAGCCGGATAAGGTTATCCAGGGTAAATCACACCTAACCGTATCCTTGTCCACACACAACAATGCCACCGTTTAAGACCCTCGCCCTCCTCCGTCTGCCGGCACAACGCGACCTAATATGCATGCGTGGAAAATGCACACATAATACAAACCCCGTTTCCAAATGAGTTGGGAAATTGTGTTAGATGTAAATATAAAAGGAATACAATGTTTTACAAATCATTTTCAACCCATATTCAGTTGAATATGCTACAAAGACAACATATTTGATGTTCAAACTCATAAACCTTTTTTTTTTTGCAAATAATCATTAACTTTAGAGTTTGATGCCAGCAGCACGTGACAAAGAAGTTGGAAAAAGGTGGCAATAAATACTGATAGAGTTGAGGAACGCTCATCAAACACTTATATGGAACATCCCACAGGTGTGCAGGCTAATTGGGAACAGTTGGGTGCCATGATTGGGTATAAAAGCAGCTTCCATGAAATGCTAAGTAATTCACAAACAAGGATGGGGCGAGTGTCACCACTTTGTAAGCAAATTGTCGAACAGTTTTAGAACAACATTTCTCAATGAGCTATTGCAAAGAATTTAGGGATTTTACCATCTACGGTCTGTAAAGTCATCAAAAAGTTCAGAGAATCTGGAGAAATCACTGCACTTACGCGATGATATTACGCACTTGATCCCTCAGACGGTACTCCATCAAAAACAACGACATCAGTGTGTAAAGGATATCACCACATGGGCTCAGGAACACTTCATAAAACCATTGCCACTAACTACAGTTGGTCGCTACAGCTGTAAGTGCAAGTTAAAACTCTACTATACAAAGCCAAACCCATTTATCAACAACACCCTGAAGCGCCGCCGGCTTGCCTGGGCCTGAGCTCACCTAAGATGGACTGATGCAATGTGGAAAGGTGTTCTGTGGTCTGACAAGTCCACATTTCAAATTATATTTGGAAACAGAGGACGTGTTTTCCTCCAGAACAAAGAGGAAACTAACCATTCGGATTGTTATAGGGGCAAAGTTCAAAAGCCAGTATCTGTGATGGTATGGGGGTGTATTAGGGGCCAAGGCATGGGTAACTTACACATCTGTGATGGCACCATTAATGCTGAAAGGTCCATACAGGTTTTGGAGCATCATATATTGGTGCCCGGTAATAATTTTTGGTGCTTTAACCCCCAATTCCAACCCTTGATGCTGAGTGCCAAGCAGGGAGGTAATGGGTCCCATTTGTATAGTCTTTGGTATGACTCGGCCGGGGATTGAACTCACAACTTACTGATCTCAGGGCAGACACCCTAACCACAAGGTCACTGAGTAGATTCACTAGGCTACAGAGTAGGTTAAAATGACTTATGGAGGTTTGGCCACTTTTGAATAGATTAAGCAGTGCAGTGCCACCTAGCTAAAGGCTTCAGTAGCGTTCTAATACAAATAGTAGAGGGCAGACGCAAATAATGGAAATATCCCTAACTGCCCGCGAACCCCCGCCCCCACCACCCCACCTCCCCTGGGATACGTTACACACTTTTTGACAAACACTGTCCTGTAAGGACTAAAACTTAATGACAAATGCCATCTGTCTTTGAAGTCTTTTGATCATTCTGGTATTGTACTCACATGTTCTTACAGAGCCTTCTCACAAAGTGTCCCTTGTCCATTATGAGCATAATGCCAGTCGTTGTCCCCACTATATACTTTCCCTCCTGATGGCCTCACTTTCGGACAAACACATTAAGGTTGGACTCATAATAGCTTGTGTGATGGATACCGGAGCATAATGAGCTCTTTATGAGACTTAAATCCAACTGTTAATCAATGCACATAGCAGGGCACTTTTTTAATGCTACCTCCTAAGTAGTTTAAAATGAGCCTTCATTGAAACGATTGACTCCCGTTTTGGACAGGGTGTCTCTCTTTCCCTGTATCTCTTTCTTTCAATCCTGCCAGCATGCAATTAGTTGAATGGATGAATTTATTTATTTCGGCAGACAGATATACATAGCAACACTTCATCAATCTTTGTAATTTGACAGACATGCAAGGGCACCCAACGAAAAGGTACACAGGACAGAATGCATATCCACTTCCCGCCCCTAATTTTAAATCAGCTTATATGTTGGTTATATATGTTGGTTATATAGTCCAAGTTTCAACAGCAGATTTGATGGCTACATGACAATTTCAGAACAGGTATAACATTTGATATTGGATGATAATGACAAGTCAGTATACATACACCAAAATGGATATAATAGCATGGAGTGACCATGAGATTAGCTCCATGTTACCTGGGTATCTTTCGTCTTCTGAAGCCTTGCCTGGTGTGTTATGTCCCTTATTCCACAGTGAGTTGTTTCGCACCTGTGGACCACAGTTGAGAAAGTCCAAACAACTAGTCATGTTGTTGATAGTTTCCCAACAACACAATTTTTACCGCATACTTGTAGGCTAAAACAGTGGTTCTCAACCTTTTTTCAGTGATGTACCACCTGTGAACATTTTTTAATTCGAGTTCCCCCTAATCAGAGGAAAGCATTTTTGGTTGAAAAAAAGAGATAAACAAGTAAAATACAGCACTATGTCATCAGTTTCTGATTTATTACATTTCATAACAGTGCAAAATGTTGCTCATTTGTAGTGGTCTTTCTTGGACTATTTGGAAAAAAAGATATAAAAATAACTAAAAACCTTTTGAAAAATAAACAAGTGCTTCAATTATAAATAAAGATTTCTACACATAAAAGTAATCATCAATTTAAAGTGCCCTCTTTGGGGATTGTAATAGAGATCCATCTGGATTCATGAACTTAATTCTAAACATTTCCTCACAAAAAAAGAAATCTATAACATCGATATTTATGGAACATGTCCACAAAAAGATCTAGCTGTCAACACTGAATATTGCATTGTTGCATTTCTTTTCAAAGTTTATGAACTAACATTCATATTTTCTTGAATTATTATTCAATAAATATATTTATAAAGAATTTTTGAATTGTTGCTATTTTTAGAATATTCTTAAAAAAATCTCACGTACCCCTTGGCATACCTTCAAGTACCCCCAGGGGTACGCGTACCCCCATTTGAGAACCACTGTTCTACAAGCTGTCTTCACGTCGGCTTTACCTCCATACAAACTTAATTCTAAACATTTCTTCACAATAAAAGAAATCAATCAATCAATCAATCAATGTTTACTCATATAGCCCTAAATCACTAGTGTTTCAAAGGGCTGCACAAACCACAACACAAACCACCACGACATCCTCGGTAGGCCCACATAAGGGCAAGGAAAACTCACACCCAGTGGGACGTCCGTGACAATGATGACTATGAGAACCTTGGAGAGGATCTATAACATCAATATTTATGGAACATGTCCACAAAAAAATGTAGCTGTCAACACTGATTATTGCATTGTTGTATTTTTTTTTTTCAGTTTATGAACTTACATTCACATTTTCTTGAAGTATTATTCAATAAATATATTTATAAATGATTTTTGACTTGTTGCTATTTTAAAAAAATCTCACGTACCCCTTGGCATACCTTCAAGTACCCCCAGGGGTACGCGTACCCCCATTTGAGAACCACTGTTCTACAAGCTGTCTTCACGTCGGCTTTACCTCCATACAAACTTAATTCTAAACATTTCTTCACAAAAAAAGAAATCAATCAATCAATCAATCAATGTTTACTCATATAGCCCTAAATCACTAGTGTCTCAAAGGGCTGCACAAACCACAACACAAACCACTACCACATCCTCGGTAGGCCCACATAAGGGCAAGGAAAACTCACACCCAGTGGGACGTCGGTGACAATGATGACTATGAGAACCTTGGAGAGGATCTATAACATCAATATTTATGGAACATGTCCACAAAAAAATGTAGCTGTCAACACTGATTATTGCATTGTTGTATTTTATTTTTTTTTTCAGTTTATGAACTTACATTCACATTTTCTTGAATAAATATATTTATAAATGCTTTTTGACTTGTTGCTATTTTTAAAAAAATCTCACGTACCCCTTGGCATACCTTCAAGTACCCCCAGGAGTACGCGTACCCCCATTTGAGAACCACTGGGCTAGAAGACGGTTTAAATTCTCCGCTCACAATTTCCCACAGTTTCATCCCCGCTATAGATAACGTTTGAGCCTTGAATGTGAAATTTAACATGTTATGTAATACGAAGGTCCTGGGTTCGATTCTGCGCTGGGGATCTTTCTGTGTGGGGTTTGCATGTTCTCCCCGTGACTGCGTGGGTTCCCTCCGGGGACTCCGACTTCCTCCCACCTGCAAAGACATGCACCTGGGGATAGGTTGATTGGGAACACTAAATTGGCCCTAGTGTGTGAATTTGAGTGTGAATCTTGTCTATCTATCTGTGTTGGCCCTGCGATGAAGTGGCGACTTGTTCAGAGTGTACGCCGCCTTCCGCCCGAATGCAGCTGAGATAGGCTCCAGAACCCCCCGCAACCCCCGAAAGTAGAAAATGGATGGATGGATTTTTGAATTTCAGGACACCCCTAAGTTCATGTGTAGCATATCTGAGAGAAAACAGACTCTGTATATTTGCAGGTAGAGGCCTTTCTGAGGCCATAAATATAACTTGAATTCTACTGCATTGGATTACACCATGTAGTTTAAGAAAATGACTCATGATGAACAGTTACATCACACTTTCAGAATCAAATGACGCTGTTGCCTTTGCTGCTCTTGCCTGCCCTCATGTTAACACATATACTCTTCAGACTGAGAGTTATGGAAATGTACTGCTCTGCTGTAATGTAGTGGGTGGACCAGACTTCCTGTAACCTCAAGCAAGAGAAAGCAAGCCAGTCTATTTATTACCTTAAATACCCCATGCTGGCAGCTGCTGGGGGCATTGCTGTCAATTACTGCTGGTTGCTGTATTGTTGCACTTTGATCTTTAGCTGCTAATGTACTCTGTAGCTCCGGGCTCTTGCACTTGTATCATACCATATTAGCATCACCAAGTACAATCTGCATCCACAAGTATGCAATTTGAATATAATAAAAGCAGGATGGCTGACGCAATGGAAATGGACAGCTGAAGCAGCATTTTTGATGCTCGATTTTGTTGAAAGTTGTTTTTTTCAAGTTCATGAAACAAATCTGCGTGTGTGCATAGGTGCATCCAATCTGATTTTGTGCATTTGGATGTATGCGTTTCTTAGTGTTTGTGAGGTTGTGTGTGCACTTCTTGGTTTGGTTGTGTTTGATTATCCCTTAAAGTCGCAGAGGGAGGCGGATTCATTCGCACTCTGATAATGAGGGCGAGACTAGCAATGCCCTAAAGTCATTTCTCCCGTTTGTCATTCCTTCCTGTTGCATCTGTCGGCTTTTTGGTCCTGCGCACTTTTTTCCTTTATTCCTTCTCATGTTCTTCTTTCGCTCATTGTTCTTCCTGTGTTCCTTTATTCATGTCCCCTCTTGTCATCATTATTTTCTCTTTTGTATGTCTACATTCATGCAGTGCTGACTGACACCAGCCGAATAGCAGGGATTTTTTGGCTGTTTTATGTCAAAGATTTAAATTCCGATTGAACATTGTACAGAAGTCTTACTAATAGTTGCTTGTCCCTTTAGACCTAAAGCATGGATGTCAAACTCCTTTTCATCGAGGGCCACATGGCAGTTATGGCTGCCATCAGAGGGCCGCTTATAACAGCGAATAATGTATGAATTTGCCTCTGGATTTCATTATTAATTATGTATACACACACATACATATATATATATGCGCCCCCCCCGCGACCCCGAAAGGGAATACGCGGTAGAAAATGGATGGATGGATGGATATATATATATATATATATGTATATATATATATATGCCACGGGCTTCACGGTGGCAGAGGGCTTAGTGCGTCTGCCTCACAATACAAAGTTCCTGCAGTCCTGGGTTCAAATCCAGGCTCGGGATCTTTCTGTGTGGAGTTTGCATGTTCTCCCCGTGAATGCGTGGGTTCCCGCCGGGTACTCCGGCTTCCTCCCACTTCCAAAGACATGCACCTGGGGATAGGTTGATTGGCAACACTAAATTGGCCCTAGTGTGTGAATGTGAGTGTGAATGTTGTCTGTCTATCTGTGTTGGCCCTGCGATGAGGTGGCGACTTGTCCAGGGTGTACCCCGCCTTCCGCCCAATTGTAGCTGAGATAGGCGCCAGCGCCCCCCACAACCACAAAAGGGAATAAGCGGTAGAAAATGGATGGATATATATATATATATATATATATATATATATTTGGTAACTCTTCAGTATGGGGAACATATTCACAATTGATTAGTTGCTTATTCACATGCAAATTAGTAACATATTGGCTCTTAATTAGTCATTAAGTACTTATAAATGCCTTATTCTGCATGGCCTTATTATACAACTAGTAAGCCATAACAAAGAGTCTTCCCTCAATAAACTCCGAATTATTGCTTATTAGTACTAAGTAAGAAAGTTGTTGTATATGATTCTCCTTTTAATACCATTTGATGAATATGGTCTGTTCTCACATGAAAACAATACAAAACTACAATAACTCTACCCCCTAGCCCAGTAGTTCTCTGATGGGGGTACGCGTACCCCTAGGGGTACTTGAAGGTATGCCAAGGGGTACGTGAGATTTTTTTTTTAAATATTCTTAAAAAAGCAACAATTCAAAAATCCTTTATAAATATATTTATTGAATAATACTTTGACAAAATATGTATGTAAGTTCATAAACTGTGAAAATAAATGCAACATTGCAATATTCAGTGTTGACATCTAGATTTTTTGGACATGTTACATAAATATTGTTTATGTTTTAAATATTATTTTTTTTGTAAAGAAATGTTTGGAATTAAATTGATGAATCCAGATGGATCTCTATTACAATCCCCAAAGAGGGCACTTTAAGGTGATGATTACTTCTATGTGTTTTAATCTATCCATCCATTTTCTACCGCTTGTCCCTTTTGGGGTGGCGGGGGGTCGCTGGCACCTATCTCAGCTGCATTCGGGCGGTAGGCGGGGTACACCCTGGACAAGTCGCTACCTCATCGCAGGGCATGTTTGGAAATCTTTATTTATAATTGAACCACTTGTTTATTTTTCAACAAGTTTTCAGTTATTTATTTATTTGTGTCCAACTATTTCAAGCAAGACCGCCACAAAAGAGCAATATTTCGCACTGTTACACAATTGAATTAATCAGAAACTGATGAAATAGTGCTGTATTTCACTTCTTTATCTATTTTTTTCAACAAAAAATGCTTTGCTCTGATTAGGGGGTACTTGAATTAAATAAATGTTCACAGGGGGTACATCACTGAAAAAAGTTTGAGAACCACTGCCCTAGCCCTAACCCTTAAGTCTTTGTTACTTACAATATGTTCCCCTAGTGTCCAAATAACTCAAAATTAAGTCTTTGTTACTTAGAATATGTTCCCCATACTAAAGTGTTACCACATTTTTAAGTGGTCTGTCAAATTTCCAGTAAAAATTTGACATTTACAAAATGTTACTGTAAAGTAGTGGGCGTTTTTTGTATTTCTTACAACATTTTACAGTAAATATAAAAACAGTTACACAGTTTTGTTTTTTGTTTTACGGAAAAAGCTGGCAGCTTAGTTGCCAGAATTTTATGATTGAATTGTTTTTTTTACAACATTATATTGTTAATGGAAAAACAGTACAAGTTCCTTTTTTATTCTGGCAATTTAGCTGCTAGTTTTTCTACCGTAAAAACAAAATGTATCGGTATTCCATTTAGAGTAATACACTGTTAAAAAACACAATTGTACTGTAAAAATACGGCAGCTCAGTCAACAGAATTTTAACGCAATAAACTGGTAGTTTTTTTTCAATTTACAGTCACATGGTGTAAAGAACACAGTAAAATGTATTGCCTTTTTTAATAATTTGATGGGTAGTTTGCTGTAAAATCATAAGTCAAGCAGATATTGAAGTGTTTTTTATTATTTAGACAAAAAAACGTTTGGAAATTGTGATAAAATACTGTAGTATTTGTTGCAATAATGGATATTATTAAAGTTTAAAAGGCATGCAATTTCAAGCAATGCATATATTTTTTTCTGTCAAAATGAAATAAATCAATTACATTTAGTGAGATGATGTCAAGTACTTGATTGACACATATTTCCAGGTGTTTGCTGGCCAGCTAAAATGATGTCGCGGGCCAAATCTGACCCCGGGGCCTTGAGTCTGACACCTCTGACCTACAGGCAGGCATATTTCCACCATGGCATCCCCCATTGATACTCTTACATTGCATATTTTCCTGCTACACTGGAGCTAAGATGTCCCTTCATATTAAAAATAAATAAATACGTATTTTTCTGACCAAGAGAGAATACATTTATTTCATGACAACCCTTTCCCTTTGTTTATATTTTTCAGGTGACTAATAGTGGCGATTACCTCTAGTGAGGCCAACCAGAAGTTTTTCAGTATCTACCCAATACCTGCATCCACACACACTAGCATGGATCTGAAGGACCGAAGGCAACGCTCGATGACCAGCTCCAAGGACTCCCCTTACAACACCTCACCCCTGGATGCAGATGAATGCCGCGTGCCGACCCAGAAGTCTTACAGTTCCAGTGAAACGCTCAAGGCTTTCGAGCACGAGCACAGGCTGCACTACGGCGGCTGTGTGACTGACCTTGTCCACCACGAGGCTGATGAGTACTCAAGACAAGGTGAGTCTGTGGAAAAATGTTTTAAAAGAATTGACAGATTATTCATACTGTGCTAGACACATTCCATGTTCTACCAAATTGTGCAGATCTTTGCCAAGGTCTGTCATCCCAGAATTGTACACCTTTTAGATAACCACTTTATGCATATGCCGACATTCTCATATTCATAATTAACTGATAAATTTGGGAAACTGTTGAAAAAATGTCCCATGTCCCCCAGCTAATTTCAGTCGGTCATTAAGATGAGCATATGTTAATGCAGTATGAACAGGAATGTTTTAACGTAGACACATAGAATCATCTTTCTGCTGTGATTATATGCATCAAGTGTTAATTCAAGGCTAAGGCGAAATATAGAGATATATACTGTGTATCGTGACATGGCCTAAAAATATCGAGATATTAATAAAAGGCCATATCGTCCAGCCCTACTACAAACTATTAAGCGATAAATTGTACAATTTACTAGGTTATGGTTTTAAGATGGTGAAATTTAATTGCTGTAAGTCCAGCCGTCCGTTTCTACCGCTTGTTCCTCTAATGCTTGGAAAAAACCCAGAACCTAATAAATCAGACATTTGATTATTTGTAAGTTGAAATACAAAAAAAAAAATACAGCGTACGGACTGATTCAGTGTAATGATTTTTTTTTTTACGTGAACGAAATTACATTTCCCCATTAATTGGATTTATGCACATCAGCCGATGCACAAGGTGCATGAATTCCAATGGGGAGCACGTTTCGCCAGATAAATGTTAGCTTCCATCAAACATGTGATTTACTCGCTGTAGCAAACCCCAACGAAAAGAAGTCTAGAGACAAACAACAGCAAAAGGGTTTCTTGCAAGGACAGTGCGGCAACCTTTTATAGTAATCATTCAGTGTAACTGTTGCACTTTGCTCGAGAGAACCGAAGTAGTCTGTCATAATGAACATATGTCTCCGCTCTCGAGAAAGTTAGCCGACAGGCCATTGTTAAAAGGCGCGCCTGCTCTTTCAAGCATTTTTTTAAAATATATATTGCATACATAGGCACAAGAAACAAGCTGTATTGATCCCTGACTGGTAAAAGTAGTCAGACTCAATGGGATTGATTGATCCACACGTACATAGCTACACAAAAAAATTATCTAGCAGTATAAAAAAAAATGGTACAGGTTCAAGCCTGTACAACAGCATTCAGAAGGGGGATATTATAAAATAACAGTAATATTGCTTGACGCGGACACAATGTACAGTATGGGGGGAAAAAAAGAGGATTGATTGGCATCATGGATGAAAGACTGAAAGTCAGTGGTGTGTGCTGGACATACTCCACTGCTGCACCGAGCTGACATCGCACCAGGCGATGTCTGGTCGATACCAACGTCCTCACAGTCTATCAGCTCCATCAAAAGACCGGAGCCACAGATGCATCGTGGGAAGTGTGGCCACAGGAGACCAACAGTGTTGTAGCACCATAAGGACTGTGACACCACAGGAAGAGTAGAGCTCAGAAGACAAAGTGAGAAAAGCAGCAGATAAATAGTTTACAAGCAGACACATTCATATTATTACGGCAAATTGGAGATTACGTATTAGTATCATGCTGTTTGTTATTTTGAACAGATTGTATTTTAAGTAGCAAGATGTCAACCGGCATCTGAAACTTCCGTCTTGTATAGATCTTTGTCTGACTTTTTCTTTTCTTTTCACTGCTTAGTTGAATGAAATGCAACGTTGGAGGGGATTTCATTAAGATAATACTCTGTTTTAATGAATATTTGACATATTTAAGATGGGAACATTTATATTTAAGCCAAAGAGTTACTGTACTAAATAATGGATCGACAGATTTGGCTGCGCTGTAAAATTTGATGATTAAATTATAATGATATAGTGCTTCCAGTTGGGTGGGTATGCTGCTCGCCGAATATTTTGTAACCGCTTTTGTACAAAAATAACGTTGTTCAGCATGACTGATTCGAGGTTCTGCTTTCTGTGGTGTGACAATACACTTCACTTACATATATGACATAATCCACAACAGTTACAAGTTTAAACAAAATTGGCACATCCATTACAAAATTGCTGATGCACATTAAATCCACAAATCACATGGATATGTCTTTGTTTTAAGTATTCTGAATGAAGTCCCATGTTTGGTTGTCTCCTGCAGAATAGTTAGATTTACTAAACAGTTAATCTCATACAAAAAAAAAATAATGGTAGCACTTTAGTATGGGGAACATATTCTAACAAATACTTAATTTAGAGTTATTTGGATACTAGGGGAACATACAAGGGTTAAGGTTAGGTTTACTAATAAGCAATAATTCTGAGGTTATTGAGGGAATAATCTTAGTTATTGGCTTACTGGTTGTATAATAAGGACATCCAGAATAAGGCATTAATAAGTACTTAATAATGAATATTTAAGAGCCAATGTGTTACTATTTTGCATGTTAATAAGCAACTAATTATTGGTGAATATATTCCCCATACTAAAGTGTTACCAAAATGATTATTATCGCATCTTTCGGAATATAAGTCGCTCCGGAGTATAAGACGCACGTGCTGAAAATGCATAATACAGAAGGAAAATACATATATAAGTCGCCCTGGAATATAAGTCGCATTTTTGGGGGAAATTTATTTGATAAAACCCAATCGAATCCACTTTATTTATATAGCACATTTAAACAACAAGAACGTTTCCAAAGTGCTGCACAGCCATGTTAAAAACAATATTAAAAAAAAACAATATTATGCTCCACCAATGACTGAATAAAAACAAAAAACAAAAAATATATATATAAAACCAATATAAAAACTATATAAAAATAAATATAATTAAAAACAATTTTAAAGGGTAAAATCAATTAAAACAGTAAAATGGAAATCAAAGTGTATAAAAAACACAGAGGACAACAGAGGACCACACAACTCACGTAGTGTTAAAAGCCAAAGAATAAAAGTGGGTCTTAAGACGAGACTTAAAACACTCCACTGTGGAAGCAGTTTGAACATGGAGGGGCAGAGTGTTCCAGAGCTTAGTGCCGACCACAGAGAAGGCCCTGTCTCCCAACACCAAGAATAGACATTGGAAAGGCAATTTAAAATAAATAAAGAATAGTGAGGTTATTGAGGGAATAATCTTAGTTATTGGCTTACTGGTTGTATAATAAGGACATCCAGAATAAGGCATTAATAAGTACTTAATAATGAATATTTAAGAGCCAATGTGTTACTATTTTGCATGTTAATAAGCAACTAAGTATTGGTGAATATATTC